>NC_056747.1:1328642859-1328942859 GCF_019279795.1 Protopterus annectens
GACTTTTGTAATCAGAAACAGTAGCATCATATACTGTATATAGACTTTTCTAACTTTGTCAGTTGTGATTTAATGAAATGAGTTTTCAATAAATTGAGTTTGACCATTCCTATTTTGATGAAATGAGCCTTTAATAAAACAATATAGGGAGTGTTTGTGTGTTTATTTTCTATATGTTTGCTAGGTAGGTAGTCATGGCCCAGTTACTGAGGATTGAGGAAATGTACCACAGTAAATGTACAAACAGTATGATTGTAAAATAGTAAAAATATAATGCATCTAGTAAAAATGCATGTAAATGATATAAAGGAACAGATTGAGAAAATACTATATACAGTTTTATTGTATGAAGCGTGAATGGCTTTTTAGCAGTAAATATAGCAGTATAAATATAGTGTGTGCATTACTAGAATGCACTGTGGAGATGTTCAGATTCATTTAACCAATATTACGAAAGCATGTGCATTTGGCTTATTTATGGAGTTGGTCTTTCAATGAAGTTTTGAAAGTATAGTATCAGTGGAGCAACAGGTAGCATACTCGCCTTTGTAGAAAGTTGAGAATTCTATTCCCACACAAGGAAGCTAGATTAATGGCACTGCATTGCAACATAAGGAGGGTGCTGCACTCGTGAATGTGTTGTTTTTTTGAATGATGAGGTGTTAAACTGAGGTCCCATATGCTTAAGTTGTTGGTAGCTCAAATGGATATAAAAGATCCCATGGCACCTGTTGAGAAGCATAGGGGAAGTTGCCAATGTCCAGGCCAAATTTTCACAAGTAGTATAAAATACTACCTGTAGTCTCCTATGAACAGAGGCTACCAGCCTAGTAAGACTAACACAGTCAACAAAGCATAAATAAATAATAAAATAATGTCTGATGTTGACTTTTGTTCACTTGGCAGGACCTAACCTGGAAAAGCCTTCTATAAAAACAAATATAAGCACACTATATAAGTACGTGCGTATGTGTATCTAAGCATGTAGGTATGTATACGTTTATATGTTTGTGTGGTAGGCAGATAGTATAGTAGTTTCAGTGAGGCTGGTTCTTTTTTCTCCTTTTCTATTGGCTAACTGTAATATCCATTTCGTATTGTATAATAAGTATGTGTTCCTTCCTGTCTATTTATTTATTTATTTTACATTTATTTACTGGGGAAGTCCAACTGGATTGAAGACCCATTTTCAGCGGAGGCCTGGGTGGAAAAGCTCCACATGTAACATAAAATAATAGATGAAAACTTCTTGTTACAGCTAATAATTATACAACACAATGAATAATCTATTTTGGCAATGTACATAGAGAGGAAGACCATTTTCTTGCAGATGCAGCATATACAGGTATTTTAAAATAGTAATCCAGGAGAGATTTAAACAAGTTTAAATGAGCTTGCAGAATTGCTAATAGCCAGAAAAATGAGAATTAGCATGAGCAAGCACTTTTACAGCCACTCAGCCTGGACTAGTCCCAGTACAAAGCCAAGAGTCAGTAAGGAAGCTGTTAAGAGAATTTTTGAAGTGATTGGTATTGATAGTGGCTCAAATCTGGAAGTGATTTCCAGGTTTTTGCTGCTTGGAGTATAGGGAATCACCAGCAATGTTGGTGGATTTGGTCACCTGTGGTAGTGATTTATTTGCTGAACGTAGGCTGAGGTTAGTAGAATAGAGTTGTAGAATTTTAGTAGAGCTGTTTTTTTTTTTTGTTTGTTTTTGTTTTTCCAGCCTTTTTTTTTGTGTGCTATGGTTAGTTGATTGTAGGATAATAGTTGTGCTAGTTCTAACCAGGATAGTTTTTTTTTAAGGAGTGACCGTGGTGTGTCTGATGTGGACAGTCAGTGGCAAATTTTGCTGTTTTGTTATAGCATATTTCAAGATGTGAAGTTGTTCAATCTCGCCGCTCATTCTTCACTGATGGGTTCGGAGCTGATCCTCGGCTCTGACATGGCCGTTTAGCAAAGCTCAAAGATTACAAGTAGCTCGAGACCAAGTCCCTTATTCCATGATGCATTGCTGGACTTGCCTCAGATCTAGTTTGCCGCGGCACTGATCTCTTGGTTTCCAACGTTGCTCAAGACTTTTTGTGGGATATTCTGCATATTCGCAAGTTTTCTTCATTTTTTTCCCTCATATATATATATATATATATATATATATATATATATAGTCTTAGATATAGTTAGACTGTTTAGATGTGTTCCCCTTTCCCTTTATAGCTTTGCCAGGTTATTCGTGACTTTTTGCTTCTTGGCCATTGGCCTGTTGTAGTTTAGACTAGTTAGGAGTATATATCCTATATTGTATTATATTTAGAGTTTGTTTGTCAAATTTGTTGATAGTTCTTCATAGTTGTTTTTTTAATTAAGATATGTCTAAAGATAAGGAGAAACATTCGAAGTCTGGCTTCACAAAATGTCTGTGACAGATGCACATTTTCAGTGCGTATATTGTTTGGGTGAGGTGCACCTCCAGGAGTCCTGCAGTATCAATCACTCCTTTTCTGCTAGGGTGCTGGCTGAGAGGAAGAGGAAACTCATAGATAGAGGTATCCTTAAGCACTCCTTTGTAGAAGCTTTGTCTGACCAGGATGGGGCCAGCAAATCTTCAAAATCTTCCTCTGAGTCTAAGACAAAAAAATCAAAAAAAGTGGAATATACTGTGACTTTGGCCCCATAGCCTTCAGAGCCGGGACTCTGGCTTGGAACCGGTCTCTGAGACTCCCTCTTCTCTCCACTTCTCCAGTCGGCACCATCAGTGCTTTCTTCCAGGTCATCTGTTAGCCTTTCAGATTCGGATATGGATAGACTGGTACAGAAGCTATTAACGGCACCAGGCCTAGCTAAATTGTTGTCTGTGCCGACTCTTCCTCTCGGGGCTTCGGCTCGGCTCCTACCTCGGGCTCGGAGCCCATGGTATCTGTGTGGGAGGGGATCGCGGTCCCTTCGGGTCCATCGACAACTCCTCATCCAAGCTGTGATGCTTTCGAAGCAATGAGGCAAGTATTGCCTCCAAAGACTTCCTCATCACCAGGTTTGGCCTCTTCTTCCCTTAAAGTGTTTGTGTCCACTTCTGCTACCATTGGTCACCCCAAGGGTAGAGACCCAGAGCCTCAGGTAGCCCCATTGGGTGCTACCTGCTCTTCTGGGACTTCCCCAGAAGTCCCCACTGAGGAAGTACCCAGAAAGAGACTCTGCAAGAGGAAGCACTTGGACCCCCCCACAAGAGTCCCTGACATCTGACACCGACTTGGAGGAGTCAGAATGGTCCCCTCGATCCCCCTCTGAGAACATCTCCTTTGCGGAGATACTTGAGATCCTTAGGCAGAGGGTTGATTGGCAGTCCATACTGAGGATGAGTCTGTTCTTCCGAAGGCTTTCGGATCTCAACCTTCTACCTTCTGGGTGTCTCCACCCTACGATGAACTTATGCAATTGGTCTTTTGGGCATGGGAGTCGCCGGAGTCCATGGAGCCTGTCCCTCGGAGGTCTAATAAATTTATTTCTGCCTCCGTGAACAAATCCTTTCTGTCCAAAGGAGTTCCTGTTGATGCCTTGGTGGTGGCGGCAGCCACAAAGAAGGAATTGTCAGAAACTTCTGTGTCTATCCATCATCCTAACAGAGTGTCCAGGATTATGGATAGATATGGGAAACGCATGTTCAGTTGAGCGACTTTCACTCTGTGATCACTGAACTATCTGACCCATTTCACCAGACTGCAAAGAGATCTCCTTAAGGAGCTGGGAGATTCTCTTCAGGGTACTGTAGCTGCAGGCATCTCTGACAAAGTTTTGGCCCAGCTTGCTACCTTTAATTCCACTGTGAACTCGTCCATGCATCTCATATATGCAGCTGATGGTTCGAGTAGGGCTGCAGGTACAGGGATTGCTCTTCGCAGGCATGCCTGGATGCGGCTGTGTTCCTTTGCGGAGCCTTTCAAGTCTTCATTCATAAACACCCCATTTGACAGCTCATCCTTGTTTGGGCCAAAGGTAAAGGAAACATTGACCAGGTGTGAACAAGAGGGAAAGACTCTGTCTGCCGTCTGAGTCAATTTTTCCACCCCTACTCGGCCTTTTTCCAAAGGTCAAAGGGGAGGAAAGATGTGGTTCCAGAAAGCCCATGGAGCCTTTCAGGACACACGTGGAGAACCTCCCTCCAGGGGCAGGGGAGGGGGTAATAATGGAAGACGCCACCCTTGCGGCAGAGGGATCCGCAACACCAGGGTGACAGAGATCACTTCTCTGGCCAACCCTACCAGCGCTCCTGAGAGGAGGCCCGACTGCCCTGCTCTGGAGGCGGTCAGGGGTCGCATTATCTTTGTACCCAGAAGCCTGGCTAGATATCACAAACGACAGATGGGTACAAAGCATAATTTCCAGAGGGTATTTCGTACCGTTCTCCACTCCACCCATTCCCGTCAAGAGAATACCGGACGTTCCACCCAGTTACAGGGAACAAGCAACCATAGAGGTCCGCAAGTTGCTAGAAAAAAGTCATCCAACCAGTCCCAGCAGACCAAACAGGATTCAGAACTTACTCAAGATTATTTTTGGTTCCAAAGAAAACAGGGGACTGGAGACCCATTTTGGACCTCAGCAGACTGAACCAATTTGTAACAAAAGTGAAGTTTTGCATGGTCACATTTCAGTCCATACTCCCCTTTTTAGGGAAGGACAGTTGGATGTGCTCCATCGATCTCAAAGATGCGTACTACCACATAAAAATGGCCAGAGCATCCAGAGATCATCTGCGTTTCTGGCTGGGAGCCAGTCACTACCAGTTTCGAGCCCTGTCTTTTGGTCTCACTACAGCCCCCAGAGTGTTTACCAAATGTATGGCAGTGGTCACGGTTCATCTGAGGCGTCTAGGATTCCAATTGTTTCCGTACCTAGACAATTGGCTCCTTACCTGCACCACCAGGCATCAACTGATTCAGGCAACAGAATCCACTCTGACACTCTGCAACCACTTAGGCATTATGGTCAACTTCAAAAAGTCTGTCTTGTAGCATATCGTCTTTATGGGGCAGAGTTAGACACTTCAACCACCACTCTACGTCTTCCAGTTGAAAGGGTATCAATTCTTTGCCAACACATCACTTCACTGATATCAAAGAACAGAGCTCCAGCCTCAGAGGTCTTGAAAGTACTAGGTTTGATGGTGACAGCAATTTTAGCTATTCCATTGGCGAGGATGCATATGCAGATTCTTCAATGGCTCCTGTTCACTCAGTGGTCTTAGTTGCCAGTGAACCATATGATTCTGATTACAAACTCTGGCAAGAGGGATCTTCAGTGGTGGTTGACGTCTGTACATGTCACAATAGGATGCCCCTTTGTACTCCCCCCTCCAGTAGCCATTGTGACCACGGATGCTTCCCTGATAGGGTGGGGGGGGCATTTTCAGGGAAAGACTGCCTAAGGCACATGGACGGATCAAGAGTCACATTTGCATATCAGTGTCCTAGAGATGAAAGCGGACTCCCTCCCTCTAGGGACAATTGCCATACAGACAGACATGTCAGTGGTCTGGTATTTGAACAAACAGGACGGGACCAAGTCTTACCCCCCTTTGATGAGATGCCCTCAGAGTTTGGCAGTGGGCTGTGTCATCCCAGCACTTTCTGTTGGCAACACACATCCCGGGGAGATCCAGCATGATAGGGGACAAGCTGAGCAGGGCAATTTTGTTGTCACACGAGTGGTCCCTCAAACAGGAGATTGCGGACAGGATTTTCCGCAAATGGGGCCAGCCTTGCTGGGATCTTTTTGCCAGCCACATCAATACCAAATGCAGAAGCTACTTTGCCCTGATACCCCCTCTGGGAGAACCCCCGAGGGATGCACTCATACACGATTGGCCCCCAGGTCTCCTCTATGCTTTTCCCCCAATTCCGCTGCTACCCAGGTTTTTACAGAAAGCAAAGTCGCTGGGAAGGACTGTCATTCTTATAGCCCCATTGGCCTTGGTGGATTTGGTTTCCATTTCTTTACCATCATCTCTTGGAGGATCCATGGATCCTGGACCCAGTTCCAGACCTTCTGACACACATGTCAGGGGACCTCCATCCTTCCTTGCAGTCACTGAAGCTAACTGCTTGGCTGCTCCAGTTCCCCATATAGCCAGGCTTCATAATCTTTCAGATGACACAAGTCAAATTTTGTTGGCTTCCCACAAACCTTCTACCAGAAAATTGTATCGTAGTAAGTGGAAAAGATTTTCCATTTGGGCTCCTAACAAAAACCTTGATCCTTGCAAAGCTCCTTTGCCATCCATACTAGAATTCTTGACCAAGATTTTTCACGAAGGAGCGGCAGCTGCTACCGTTAAGGTCCAGTTAGCAGCTATATCTAATTTTCATCTAGGTATTGATGGACTGAATATTATGCAACACCAGTTATCCAAGGCCTTCCTCAAAGGTACCTTTCACATGAGACCTCCAGTGAAGTCTCCTTATTCTCCCTGGAGCTTGGGTTTCATGCTATCCCGTATTATTCTTTCTCCCTTCGAACCAGCATCATCTTGTGAGCTCAAGTTTCTGTCATGGAAGTCTATTTTTCTAGTGGCCATTACTTCTGCCCGCAGAGTGTCAGAGCTTCAGGCATGATCTATCAAGCCTCCCATATGATTTTTCATCCTGATAGAGTATCCCTTAGGACTAACCCTTCCTTTTTGCTTAAAGTATGTTCTGAGACAAATATCAGTCAAGTTATTGAGTTGCCCGTTTTTTTCCCCAACCATACCAACAAATTAGAATACATGCTGCACAAACTTGATGTTCACGGACAGCTTGGATATTATCATGACAGAACAAAAGACTTCAGAAAGTCAGACCAGCTTTTTGTTTCATTCTCTGAAGCCAGAAAAGGTAGACCAGTGGCTAAAACAACCCTTTCTAAGTGGCTTTCAGATTGTATCACCTACACTTGCTCATCTGCTAATAGATCTTTGTTGTGTAAAGTGAAGGCGCATTCAACCAGAGCAGTCTCTACTTCTTCGGCCTTTCTAGCCAAGTTAACTCTTGGAAATATCTGTGCTGCAGCCACTTGGTCTAAACCTCACACTTTTATTACTCATTACAAAGTGGACAAGGCCTCCAGGGACAGGGCTTCCTTTGGTTCTACGGTCCTGAAAAATGTACACCTGTGAGCCACCCAGGATTTAGGGTGCAAGGGATGCTAACCATCAGTGAAGAATGAACGGCGAGATTGAACAACTTCACATAAAGAAGTCATGTACTCACCATAACATTCCATGTGAGTTGTTTCATCTCACTTTCATTCTCACGTCCTTCCCTCCATCCCCCACCTGGCTGGCAGTTGACCTGGAGACTGACATCATCCTGGTTATTCAATGTTTCTTCCTGTCGGGGGAGATTAATCCTCTTACTAGGATATGGTACATGCAGCAAACAAGATCTGAGGTAATTCCAGCAATGCATCATGGGATAAGGGGCTTGGTCTCGAGATACTGGTAATCTTTGAGCTTTGCTAAATGGCCATGTCGGAGCTGAGGATTGGCTCTGAACCCATCAGTGAAGAATGAAGGCGAGATGGAACAACTCACATGGAACGTTATGGTGAGTACATAACTTTTTTTTTTGTCTGTCTTTTTAAGCTTGACATGAATTGGGGAGGCACACAAAGTGGGTTCTGGCAATAGCTACCCTAGACATATCTCTTGGATATTTTCTGTTTCTGTGTAAGGTATCCATTTTTTATGAACTTTCTTCATGTCAGGTCAAATCTTAGGTTACTGTGAATTCTGACACCTAGTAATTTTGTTGGAGGTTTAGGAGTGATTTTTGTGTCATTGCCAGCAATAATATAGAAGGTGGTTGGAGTGTGTGAGGGTCTAGTGGGTTGGAAGAGTGTTTTTTTTGGGAGGGGGCTTAATTATGAGCTGTGAGTTTGATAGCCATAAGATTTCTGATTTGCATCTCCGAGATGTTGAAGGGTAGGTGCAGAGCATACAAGTGTTGTGTCATCTGCTTATTGGATAATAAGCTAGTGGAGTAGCAATATTAAGGTAATTTGTAAAAATACTGAAGAGTAATTGACCAAGAATTGAACCCTGTGGCACTCCTAGTGTGACAGGGAGAAGGTCATGCCATTTTACTGCTGGTTGGCTGCCGTCTAGAGAACTTTAGAGCCATGACAGAGATGAGGGGTTAAGGTTCAGTTTGGAAGGAACAGTTGGTGCGAAACCATATTGAAGGCCTTGCACATATCTAGGAAGACTGCAGAAACTATTTTGCCTTTATTTCTGAGTCAGTCAGTCAGTTAACTGTATTGATGAGGATGAGAAGAGCAGTTGTGGTACTGTGATAGGGTCTGAAGCCATGTTGGGAGTTGGCTAGAATGTTACTGTTGGTAAGGTATTGGAGAAATTGTGAGTGGATGCATCTTTCGAGGAGTTTTGATCGTGGGGAAAGAATGGCAATGGGTCTATAATTTGTGAGCGGTGTTGAATTGCCACTTTTGTGCAGGGGGATTATGTGAGCAACTTTCCATATTGATAGGACATATTGTTCTGGAATAGACCTATTAATAGGAAATGACACAGGATAGGATATGGCTTGAGCTGCTAATTTTAAGTTTTCAGCTGGTAAGTTATTTGCTGCTATTGAGGTAGGTTTGGGTTTCTTTAGTAGCTTCTTTATGGTAGCTGTGGAAATGGGCTGGAAAGTGAAAAAGGTGTTTTCTTTTTAAACTGAAAGGTTAGGGAGGTATTGGTGGATCAGAGTTATTGTTTTTAATTAGGGATAAGATACTTTCTCTGAAGTACTTATTAAATTCTTTTTTTTTATTTATTTTTATTTTATTTGTTTATTTATCATTTGTTGACCGGGAAAGTCCGACTAGGTTCCACAGAGCCTGTTTTCAGAGGAGGCCCGGGGAGAAATGCCTCCAGATGCATATCTTTGGAAATTCTTCTGCAATGGTTCCTGAGCAGTTTGGTATATTGGGAGGGAGGGGCTGTGGTTTGTCCTGGGTGAAGAATGGTTTTGATTGTGCTCGAATATTTTTGGGGATTACATTGGTGCTTCCATTGTAAGTTAGTGTAGTAGTTCTTTTTTGTCAAGGTTGCTTTGGTGTTTGGCTTTATTTCTAATTTATTGGTATGCGACATGATTATTTTCGGTTTTCCAAGTGTGCCATAATTGCCAAGTCTTGTCCCTTTGCCTAAGGGGGATTTTGTTTCATTAGTTAGCCATGGTGTATAATTAACCTTTGTATGAACTATTCTAGGAGGGGCCATGCTGTTAAGAATGTTGAGGAAGGTAGTGTTAAAATGTTCTACTGTGTTGTCTAGGAGCATATCCTTAAGTGAAGACCAGTTACCTTTTTTAAGTGTGCTTATTAGGTCTTGGGAATTTAAGTTTTCCTTACTATGGATTTGGCAAAAAGTGGTATGTTTAACAGGGTTGACATGTTTCCTTAATAAGCCAGTATGTTGGTAATGCTGTGGTTTGTTCGTCAACGTCCAGTCTAGTATTGATTGATTGATTTTCGTCTAGCCTAGTAGGAGTGTGGATAAGTGGCGTGAAGCCATAGAGGTTGATATGATTGCTGGGGTTGTATGAGTTACAGGTTGTCCAGTCTACATTAAAATCACCCTTTATGATAGTTTCTTGAGCTATAGACTTTGATATAGACTGGAGAATGTATTCTGTTGTGGAAACGTTGCAGGGTGGGTCATAAATGGCTATAATGGTTATGTATTTGTACTGGTTAACTTGTAATTTAGTCAGTAATGTGTCAATATTATTTGGGTTTGTTATTTTAAGATTAAGTGGTAACAGCTTCAGGTTGTTATTGAATAGTATGACTACTACTCCACTTCTTTTCTCCTTTCTGTGTACTCTGAGAATGTTGTAACCTGGTGGAGTAATTTCATTATCTTTAATGTGTGCTTTCAGCCAAGTCTCTGTTAAGATAGCAATCTCTGAGGAGTAAAGGGAAAGGGTGGCATGCAATTCTTGGCCTTATTGACTACACTTATAATATTTAAATTTAGAAGTAGCAAGTCAGAACCTTTGTGTGGTAGATTAAATATGATGTTCTTCGTGTTTCACTGTTGCAGTCATCACATTAGTGTTATCCTGCCAGGGGTAGCCCTCAGTCGGCCTGAATACCAGAGACTTAGTATTTCTGTGTCGGTTGCTGTCACTCCAGGACTGACGTCAGGTAGTCAGTGGTATAAAATCAGGCAGCCAACGCCATTACATCAGTCTTTCTTGCCGAAGAGCCTGAAGCAGAAGCGGTTCACATGAGTGCTTGTCAGCTGTTACCTGAGGTTTCGTTTCCGAACTGAAGTTGAAGTCTTCTAAAGCTAAGTACCCCACTGGGGATTCTTTTTTCTTGCTCTAACCAATGTCAGAAAAAGTTAACAATTGTCTCACCTGTGGAAAGCAAATACCACACCGAGACTTCCATTCTTACTGCGTCATTTGTTTAAGCCCAGACCACGATGTGTCCCTCTCTGTCACTTTTGTGCTTTGCTCAATGCCAGAACTGTACATTGCTGGGCCCTTATTGTAGCTAGATATTTTTGCTCTCAGTCCTCCAATTCCGATATGGCTTCGGTAAGCCATCCGACTACCGATCTTCCTAACAAATGTAAGGATAAAGACAGAGACAGACCACACAGGTCCAAAACTGCCGACTACGCTTTTGCTAAGCTAGTCGTCCGTTCTCCTGTCCTCAGTGAGGTGCTTTCTCAGCCCTTAATGCCTGCTTCTGTGGATTCGCAGGCCGCTACCCGAGACCCTTTCAGAGTCCGGTATGCCGTGAGATTCTTATTCAACTAAGGATCCTGTGGATGTCTCTACCTTGGATGGGTCCAGAGCCACTGAGCAGGCACCGGCTTCCGAGGAAGTACTTCACACTACCGATATTTGCCACAGACTGACGACTTCTTTCGCGTCTTCAGTTATTTCTAAAACTACCGGGTTTCTAAGGCCCAGGGTATGAACTGCGCCCAAAAAATGATGACCCAAGCTCAGGCACCTGCTTCCTTGCCTCAATCTCAAATGCTTAAAATGGCGGAAGACCTTATTATGCTTATTAGGGGAAGCCAGGCTATCCCTTCCAAAAGAAAGAGACTTGGCCCCATTAGTTTTATCTGAACAGGAGTCCGATGACTCTGATGCTTCTGAATATGAAGACATGCAACCCCTCTCTACTTATGAGGATTCTGATGCAGAGGAATCCATTCCTTCTGCCTCTAAACCCAGGGATTTTTCATTCGAGGAAACCCTTCATACTTTAAGGGAGCATTTCCAATGGGAATGTATCCTCAGTCAAAAAAGAGACTCAGGGAATTTTTAGATTTACCACAGCACAGACCTTTGGCAATTCCTCCTGTCCTGGATGTTGTGGATGATGTTTTTATGGAATCCAGTTTGACTCCTGACACCCTTCCTCCTGCTCCCAGGGAACCTGACAGGTACTACAGATTCTCTGACTCTCTCAAATTCCTTTTCAAAAATCCTACTGCTGAACCAGAGGTCATCTCTCAAGGACCTAAAGGAATTAAAGCAACCTCAGCTAAGAATCCCACCCCCTCAGACAGGAATTCCTGAGCTTTAAACAGATGGGGTAAAAAAGTATACACCTCTGCTACTCTTGCTATTAGAGCATTAAATTGCCAGTTCCACATGCTGAAATATCAGCAGCATACCATGGAACTCCTCAAACAAAAAATATCTTCCTTTCCTGCTTGTGCAGAAAATAAAGAATTACAAGAGCTAATGCATTCTGCAAGTCATGTTACTAAGCACACCTTGCAATGTGACTTTGATGCCCTAGAAGCGTCTTGCAGGGCAGCAGTCACTGGTTCTGTCCTCAAATCCAAATTATTGGACGCACCATTGAACAAAGACAATTTATTTGGCACCAAGGCAGAAGAGGTCTTAAAAAAGATGGAAGAAAAAGCTAAATCTATGCAGACAGTTAAAGACTTCTTACAGGTCCAGCCTCCAAGGTTCAGTAGGCATTGCCCCTCCAAGCACTAGTCCTTTCCTGCCCCCTCCAGGCCAGCTCAGCCCAGACCCAGTGGAAACAGACCCCCCAGACAGCATCCCTAGGGACTGCAGAGATATAAGCAATGGAGTTCCTCCTCTTCAAAAACAGGGAGTGCAAAGCCACCCCCTTATGGTAAGAACTCACAATGACTTTAAACCTCCACCCCTTACCTCTGCCCACATACTTGTGCCCCTAGGAGGAAAACTCTCCTTCCATGCAAGCAACTGGGCCTGTATTACCAACGATCGATGGGTCCTCAACATAGTGTCTCAGGGAGAAAAATTTTATTCCCACACTCTGCACTAGGCCAACCCCAAAAGGGTTCCCAGATCTTCCTCCAAACCAGTGGGCAGAGGCCAAAAAGCAAGTCATTTCCCTGCTCTCCATGAGAGCAATACAACATGTTCCTGCAGAACAGATGGGCCAAGGTTTCTATTCCAGACTCTTCCTGGTACCCAGAAAAGAAGGCACCTGGCACCCAATCCTCAAACTATCCATTCTAAACACCTTTCTGGTGATAACCAAGATTTAAAATGCTCACCCTCCAGCTTCTGCCTATGCTTTCCAAGGATGCTTGGTTAGCTACCCTAGACCTAAAAGAGGCCTACTTACACATCACAATAAGGGAATCTTGCAGGAAATACCTACGTTTCAGGGCAGGATCTATGCATTTTCAGTTCTCTGCTCTTCCCTTTAGCTCATCCACTGCTACCGCAGTTTTCACAAAATGCCTGGCTCCAGCCATTGCTTTTTGCAGACAAATATTCAAATTTACCCCTACTTAGACGGTTGCCTGATTCAGGCAGACAGGAAAAGCTGTTACAGCAACTGACCTTTGTAAAGGACCTACTGACCTCCCTGGGGTATACTACCAATGAAAAGAAATCAAAACTAGTACCCACACAAAAAATTGTATTCCTGGGAGCAAGCCTGGATACAGCATCCCAGATGGCATTCCTTACTCCAGAAAAACAAGCCTACCTGACAAGCTACTTCTCTCAACTAGCCACCAGAACCCAGTTATCCACAAGGAAAATCCTGAAAGCTGAAGGGTTCATGGCCTCCTGCATTTTACTCATTCCGTATGCCAGACTGCATATGAGGAAACTACAGTAGTACCTAAAAAGCCTTTGGTGTCAACACTGTCAAGACCTGGAAACTATCATAACAATGATATCTTGTCTAAGTAAAAATTTTCTTTGGTGGGCAGCAGCATGCAACCACAACAAGGGACTTCCCTTCTCACAATCCCATGCCACCCAGACCCTCACCACAGACACATCAGACTATGTTTGAGGTGCACACCTGGACGACAGGTGCATTCAGCGCCATTGGAGCCCAAATCAAATACATCTTCACATCAACCAAAAAGAGATGCTAGTGGTTCAGCATGCCCTTACAGCTTTCAGACCCCTAATCTCCCCGGGGCCTCTACTGATCAAAACAGACAACACCACAGTGATGTGGTATACCAACAGGCAGGGAGGGACTCGCTCTTATCCTCTCTGCAGGCTCGCCATGACCCTTTGGCACACCTCAGCCATGCAACTACACATGCTAGCACAATTCCTGCCAGGCTTCCTAAACCCGCTGGCAAACAACTTAAGCAGAAACCTGCTAGACCCACACGAGTGGCAGCTAGACCACAGAACCTTCACCCTTGTAACTCAGAAATGGGGTACCCCAAAGGTGGACCTCTTTGCTTCCCACTCCAATCAGCTCAGCAAATTCTGCACCAGGGAACCTCACAGCAAGGCCTGGAAAGTGGATGCTCTATCCTTCCAGTGGGTAAACCTCTCGGACTCTGCATTTCCCCCTCTACCACTCATTTCAAGGGTACTGCTCAAAATAAGGGAGGAAAAACTATAGACAATCCTGATTGCCCCAGACTGGCCACACCAGCATTGGTACCCACTGCTGCGCAGCCTGTCATCCCTGCCACCATGGCACCTACCTCAGATCCCAACACTCCTGACCCAGAGGAGTGGAGAATTCATGCATCCCCAATTACAGACCCTGAGCCTGGCAGCCTGGCTTATTCCCTGACCTCTCCTCAAGCTGCCAGCCTAAGCAAACAAGTCCTAGTGTTGTACTTGAGGCCAGACGCCCCAGCACTAGGAAATCCTATGCTGACAAGTGGAAGAGGTTTTGCACCTGGATCCAGGATAAGGGAGCCAGAATGGCACATCCCTCCCAACCTCTCATCCTGTATTACCTAGCAGACCTACCACACAGGGGTCTATCCTTCTCTTCTATTAAAATTCATGCCTCTGCCATCTCTGTTCATTACAGCACAGAGCCACCTCTCTTCTCACACTCTTATCAAACAGTTCCTAAGAGGGGCTAACAACTTAAGGCCACCCAGAAGAGCTCCTACCCCAGCTTGGGACCTTAACTTTGTGTTGGAAAAGGTCACCCTTACCCCCCTTTGAACCTGCAGCTTCAGCATAGTTAAAATTCCTCTCTTGGAAGACTGCCTTGCTTCTGCCCATCACTTCAGCTAGAAGAGTATCAGAGCTACAAGCACTCATGGCTGTAGAGCCCCTCATCCTTTTCCATGCTGACAGGGTCTCCCTCAGGACTAACCCATCCTTCATGCCTAAAGTGGTGTCCAGTGTGGCTCTCAACCAATCCATTCATTTGCCCACCTTTTTCCCTAACCCACAAAACAAGGGGGAAAGGATTCTGCACTCTCTAGATGTGCGCACAGACAGCTCAGATTCTATCTGGACAGGACTAAATCTTTTAGAAAAACTGATCAATTGCTAGTCAGCTTCACAGCAGGGGCAGAGGGCAAGGCCACATTCAAACAAACAATCTCCAAATGGATAGCACACTGCATCCATTTCTGCTGCAAACAGCAAGGGAAACCGCCCCTAAAGGGGGTCAGGACTCATTCCACCAGGGCAACCTCCACTTCTGCAGCTTTTCTCAGAGGGGTCCCCTCCAGGGACATCCTGGAGGCTGCAGCATGGACATCTGTTCATACCTTCACCAAGCATTACCACCTGCCTATCTTCTCCAAATCCAGGCAGGCTTTGCCACCGCTGTCTTGCAGGGCATCTTAGCCAGCCCCCAGTCTTCATGACTGCCTCCACCCTTTTCTTCAGCTTTGGGAATCAACCCAAATGTGATGACTGTAGCAGTAAAACATGAAGAACATAGTACAGTTGTGTACACTTACCATAAATGCAGATGTGCGAGTGTATTCACTGTTGCAGTCCTGGTCCCCCCCCCCACCTCCATCCCCCTGGTTCTCTTCCTCTCTCCTTACAGGGAATTTATGGTATTTACTTTCTACTGATGGTATTCTTCCACCATAGCATAGCTCTCTATTTGGGAGCTCCTGACAGGGCAAGTAAAACTGATGTAATGGTGTCGGCTGGCTGATTTTATACCACTGATGACCTGATGTCAGTCCTGGAGCGATAGCAACCAACGCAGAAATACTAAGCCTCTGGTATTTGGGCCGACTGAGGGCTACCCCTGGTAGGATAACCCTAATATGATGGCTGCAACAGTGAATACACTCTAACATCTACATTTATGGTAAGTGTACACAACTGTACTTTTTGTGTTTGGGGATGTGAAGTGAGGTTGTCGCTAAGACCTGGGTTTGGGTGTATATCACCACTTATAAGTTTAGTAGCAGTGGTTACCAATGTGTGTATATGTTTTGATATATGTTTATGATGTTTGAAAGAAGTGTTTTTTGGGTATTGTTTAGGTAAATTGATTTGTGAGTTACTAGATGGAATTTGGTAACGTTTAAAATAGCTAGAGATATTAAGAAATGAGTGGTATTTATGTATGGAGCATGGATAGATCTAGTTTTGTGAGTAGCATGGGGAGAGGCTAGTTGAAAATAAGTTGTGGGCAGCTGTTACGAGTAAAATGAGTATCACTCCATATAGTGGTACCAGTTTCATTGCAAAGGTAGTTCAGCGGAGAAACTGTTTAGTAAGTAATGTATGGAGAGCGGGTTATGTTGTGAAAGTCCCTAGAGATGGTTGGGGATAGGGCTTAGATTTGGTAAGGATTTTTAATTTGATGGGGGAAGTTTGGAATGGTCTTGGGTTGGGTGTGGGATTGTTTCCAAGGTAGTTAATTGGTATGCTTAATGATTGTAGGTAAATTTGAGTGGAGTGTTTTGGTTAAAGTAAATGAGTGCTGGGTGGGTGGGAATGGGGACAGGGTAGGGGAGCGGAGTGAGCCCGAACAATCAGTCACATCAGTTGTCCAGGTACAGGAGAATTTAACCAGTTAATTAAGTTGAACATGCACGTTTCATTGCAAAGCATATCTCTATACCAGATTGAGGGAGGATCAGTAGAGACAGGACAGTATCTATGGGGAAACAGGCCTAGGAAATGAAGGGGTATCAGCAAGTGGACAGTAGTGTTTAGAGGGAAACCGCTGAAGAGAGGGGCGTGAGGACTCCAGTAGTGTGCACTCCCTAGGTAAGTTCCTAATCAATTATTACAAGACAAGCCGATTGAAATGAAGCAGTCCAACATACACTGCAGAATGTTGCCTTTATAAAGGGGTTCACTGTTGTTAGGATCGTTTTTATGTTTAGGACTTTTCAGGCAGGTTAATGCTTGATGAGGAAGACTCGTAGTATTTTGTTTAACAGGGAACTGCAAAATGTGGCCTTTATAAAGGGGTTCACGGTTGCAACAATTGTTTTGATGTGTAGGACTTTTTAGGCAGGTTAATGCTTGATTGGATGGTGCTCAGTGTTTTGTTTTTAACAGGGATTGGTGAGCACACTACTGGAGACTAGCTAGTTTACTGTTCTATCACACTATTTTTCTTGTGTATGTAGTTGATGTACTGTTTGTGTACAGTCTGAGCTGCTCGTTTTATTTTAACTTCTTTTTTTTAGTATTTTTCAGCAACAGATGTGCCTAGAAGGGCAAGGGTAAATGCAGTAAATAATGACTGTTTAGAGTTGTTAATCATCTAGCATGATTTAGGAAGATGAGAAAATTTGAGCATCCGAAGCATTTGAGCAACAGTTGGGGGAAAATGAGGCTTCACGCAAGACAGTAACCAGAGGTCAGGATTGAACACTGGCTTTTTGTAATTTTGAAGTTAAAATCTTGACCTTGTTACTGTTTTATTGACATATATATTTTCAAATATGTGTTCTCAGTATGTTTTGTTTGTTTACTTTGTTTAACCAGTTGAGTGGATTGGTCTAGGGATTAATTTCAGCTATAATCTGTGTAGCAAAATGTTCATTATTTCCTGACAAGTACTTTCCCAGGTGCATATACTGTCATTCCAAAAGGGGGTATACAGCTCAGAAATCAAAAAGCCTTATTAGGCATCATGTCAGTACACCATTCCTTTTTCATGGTACAGTAGCAGTGATGGTAGACGTTAAAGGAAAAATTAACAAATGTAATAATCACTTCATTACATCATGTGTTGCAAGTGAAGATTTTAGAATATAATGCTTGTAAAGTAATTTTCATTGCAGAGCTCTTAACAGAAAAGTACCTATTTTGCATAGAAAAATAAATTACTGTGTCTTGAAAAAAATAAAATAACCTGTAGGGTGGTCCAAGTATGGATGGCTTGACCCCCCCAAAAAAAAAATGTTACCAGGCTTGGAATTCCCGAGAGCTTAGGTTAGGAAGTCTTTTCTTTTTTAACTACCTCGTGAGTGACTTGCCCTCTGAATGGAAGAATAGCTGTAATATTTTAATATTTTGCTTGTAAGAAAATGATTTACTGTTCAGCTCCTGGCATCCATGTAAACTGTTTCCCAGTATGACTTCCTTCAGTCACAGAAGAGTTCAAAAGATTAAAAGCTTTTGTGAGACGGACTACTCCCTTGAGTTCCTTGTTCTTTATTTTTGCTTGGTGCATCTATTGAGATGGCAGTTCCTTCAAGCATCTTGGCATTTTTCGTGATTGACTTTTTAATTGAAGCCTAGTACTTATTTCACTGCTTGTGAGCTAGTTAAGTGTCCAGTGAGGTATTGCATCATATGCATTCACTAGGTTGAAGTAGGTAGTATGTAGTGATTTGCCCTTGTCAATCACTTTGATAACCCTGACTCAGTGTAGAAAAATGGGAAAAAGGGGGGATGATGAAGAATCACTTTGGTAACCTTCTCAAAGACGTTCAGCTTTAGCAGGTAAGACCTTCCCCTGATAAACCTGAACTGATTAGTAGATTACCTATATCATTTATGATATCCATGAATATCCTGCCCATAGCCATACACAGCAGGCTTGTCAGACTAATGGGTTGGTAGTTTCATGGGTCTGTGGTTAGGCCGCCCTTCTGCAGCAGTATAACCATATGAAGCCTGTTTTGTAAGCTGTGGTTGAATAGAGATTTTGGTAGGGCCAATTGTTCATGTTTCATGCAATTAGACTCATCCTAGAATGTTATAAGATATAGTATTGATGTATATAATACCTCCGCCTTCCAAAGTGTCCTCGGGCAAAACAGTGCCAAGTATTAAATCCAAGTTGAAAACCACGGGACACACCACGAGAAGTGAGAAATTCTTCTTTTTATTCAAAACAGCATAAAAATAGAAGAGATAAGCGCTTTCGCGTGCTAAGATGCACGCTTCTTCAGATCACATTAAGCAGTAGATACATCGTGTTTTAAATATTAAACTACAACCAGTAAAAATACAGTTCTAATTAGCAGCTTAGCAACTTCAATTAAAACTTCCTGTTCATTTATTCAATTAATCTGTAGTTTCCTGTTAGGTAAATACCTAGTCATTCACTGTTATAACTCTAACAAACAGCAAATAGACAAAGCCAAACGTTACAAAACTGTAATGGATAAACGTTCTCAGCAAACCATTACATTTAGAATTCATTTCTTATTGTCATTAATGTACTCATGCTGATAAATCATTATGTGATGCTACTACTAATACCAAGTTAAAACCAAAAGGCATAATAAAATTAAGCAAACTATTCTTCAAACACATGTAGAGTTTTATAACAGTCTATCTAAATGCGCTTTATAAAAGGTGAACAATCTCTGTTATTTGAAACTAAACAGTCATTCTACAGCATAAATTTGATTGAAAAGACTCAGTAAATCTATAGATCTGAGTCGCTTGTAGGACCTGCTCGTTGTTGATATATTCATATAATGTAAATATTATATAGCTACTTCCTACTCTAAACCAAAATCGGAGATACTTTATTAACAAATAACACTGAAATGTCTCTCCTTATGCCTACGTGCGTGTACACTGTATCTAATATTTTGTAGTTGTATTACTCTAAAGCAACATCAAAAATACTTTGTTGACAAATAATGCTAAAAAATATATCTCTCATGTACCTACGTCGTGTACGCTATGTCTAGTATTTTAGGTAGATTTCCTCCCTAATATTAAGACTGTTGGGAATGAAGTAGTCCACGTAGAGTACACTAACTACTACTTGGATTTTATATGTATCTGATAAATACGGACCCTGTAAATATTAAAACATGAAATGAAAAACAAGAAACAATAAAACTTGAAATAAAAACTTGAAATAAAAACAGACAAACAGCCTAGATTAATATATAACATGTGTAATTTCGTGAACTGATAAATGAAATTCCTCAGTTCAATAACATAAATTAATGAATCTATCATACAGTACAAAATTTATATATATGTTTCATTAATAAGTCAGTTCACTTAGACTAAATATTATCTCATTCTTTTTAGATCATTAAATAATATAAATGTTAAAATCTGTTTTATAGCGTATCTTCAACAAAAAATATTTATGCTTCCTCTGTCATGACAAAATCAGGATGTAATGCCTCTGATTACTTTGTGTATTGATTTAATGCCTGCTTCTGACTAAACCAGAGCTAATGGGAGTCTCAAAATAATCTCTTAAGGTGAGTTCTTGAAGGGCATAGTTTAGTTATAATTCTATAACTTGACAGTATACTATCCGCGATCTAAATCTGGCGATAATCGCCCTTAAAAATATATATCTCTAACTGACTTTAATATAATAAAAAGTAGCTAAACAAGTAACTCTATTATATATTACATATTGGAAAATTTCATAATTGAAACAATTTGTTATATTACCCTAATAAAAACTATTTTTATTTATGTTCTAATTTTTGTCTAGATAATTTCACTTTAAAATAGATTTCAGTGAGATATAGTTGTTAATTCCTGGATCTCTAGGTGATCCTGTCTTAAAGATCCAATTCAACTCTAGTTTAGCTAAATGGTTAGTATTATCACCCATCCTACTATTTTTCTCTAAAATCTGCAAGACCCTAAACCTGAACTCGTGAGTAACATGTTGATTAATATGCCTGGCAAGGGCATTTGTTTCTTTCTTCTTGCGTATGTCGTAAATGTGGTTATATATGCGATCTCTTAATCTTCTAGTGGTGAGACCGATATAGAAAGCAGAGCAACATGTGCAATTGGCCATGTATATTAAGTTGGTACTATTGCAATCATAATGTCCTCTTGGCTTATATTCAAATATTCCTTGGGAATGAGTATAATTCTGTGTAGTTGTAATATATTTGCACATGCTACATGATTTGCAAGGGTAAGTGCCTGGCTGTGAATGGTTAATATAAGACTCTTTGTTCATAAAATTCCTGGAGAATATTTCTTTTAAAGTGTTACAAGTTCGATACACAAACAGTGGTTTGATGCCAACTAAATTTCTTATTTCTTCTATAACTGTTAAAATGTTCCAGTGCTTAATGATAATTTTCCTAATCTGTTCATTGTCATTGGAATATTTCATGACATAGACTATTCTGTTGCTTTCATATCCTCCTTGTGCATATTGTGTTCCTAGATGGGAGTTATAAGAGCTAAAATTCCTTATCTCTTTTGTCCCTCCTTGTTGAATATTATTGTCTCTGCAACTGTGCACATTCACATCTAGTACCCTATTTGTTATTCTTTTAGAGGGAATAATCTTGTCTCTGACTTCTCTCACTAATCTCATATCATAACCTCTAGTGAAGAAAATATTCTCCATGTTGTCAGCTTCTTCCATTAACACAAGCGGATCCTGAATGATCCTAGTTAATCTGGTAAACTGTCCTTTCACTATTCCTACAAATACATGCCTGGGATGCATGCTGCTGTATTCCAGTATGCTGTTTCTCCAGCAATTCTTCCTATGTAGTTTAGTTGTGATGTTACCTTCTGAGTTAAAGTAAAGATTCACATCTAAGAAATTAATACTCAACTCAGAATACTCGAGGGTGAATCTAAGGAAGTCAGTGGTGGACTCTAAATATTTAACAAAGTCTGTCAACTCATCTATTGTTCCTGTCCAAAACAGTATGACATCATCCACGAATCTTCTATAGAGACTCACCTTCCTCATCCAAACACTGTTAAATAGGAACCTGGTTTCCCAAACATGTAACACCAAGTTGGCATAGGAGTTTGCACATGGGGTGCCCATGGCAACACCCCATGTTTGTAAATAATACCTCTGATTGAAAATGAATATATTATTGTTCAACACCATTTCTAATAACTGGCCTATCAAGATCTGTCTATCATTAGAATAGTCACTACCAGTCACCATGATCTCTCTTATTGCCTGCATACCATATTCATTAGGTATGCAAGTAAATAAGTTGAAGGTTGAAGTAGGTAGTATGTAGTGATTTGCCCTTGTCAATCACTTTGATAACCCTGACCCAGTGTAGAAAAATGGGAAAAAGGGGGGATGATGAAGAATCACTTTGGTAACCTTCTCAAAGACGTTCAGCTTTAGCAGGTAAGACCTTCCCCTGATAAACCTGAACTGATTAGTAGATTACCTATATCATTTATGATATCCATGAATATCCTGCCCATAGCCATACACAGCAGGCTTGTCAGACTAATGGGTTGGTAGTTTCATGGGTCTGTGGTTAGGCCGCCCTTCTGCTGCAGTATAACCATATGAAGCCTGTTTTGTAAGCTGTGGTTGAATAGAGATTTTGGTAGGGCCAATTGTTCATGTTTCATGCAATTAGACTCATCCTAGAATGTTATAAGACCAATTGATGCAGTGTTCTTGGCCTTTGAGGGCACCTTGACGACCTGCTCTCTAGTGATGGTTGGAGGCAAGTTGAAAGTCCAATCGGGGGGGGGTAAAGTTTGAGTCAAATTGTTTACTTATATCTTGTGGTCCTGGTCTTGTGTAGCTGTATCTTCAGGTTCCATGTAGGTAGCAGCATTTACAATTCATTACATTGCTGTGTATAGCCTTTGAGGTTTTGGACATAGCTGAAGAAAGCCTTTTGGTTATCCTAGGCCTGGGTTGCTGTTTTTCCCTCAAGTTTGGCTTTTGTTGCTGAGTTGCTTGTTTAGGCTTACGAAGGAGCAAAACCTTGCGTGTAGAGCCTCTCTTATTTTTTGCCATGAGCTACTTCTTTTTGTTTTACAACTTATATTGGAATTCCACCAGGATGGCTAGTTTTTTGTGCCAGCCCTGCAGTTATTTAGAGTAAGTGCAGCAGTTTCTATACAGTTGTTGACAATGGTTATACAGGGTTTATGTAAATGTTTCTGCATAGGCAGCAGTAATCCCAGGCTTATTGATGGCTTGACATTTTAAGGGTGTCCCACAGTAGTAGAAGTTTGCCTTGGAGTAATTCTTAAAAGTTGTAGGATTTCCAAGTGCCCCTTGTTTCTCATTTACAAAAGATGAGACAGCTTTATGGTCTTACTTGACTACTGAGGACGTTACAGTGGGTGGGTGCAGTATTCTGTCATATTTGTGAGAACCTGGTCAAGGATATTTGAGCCTTTAGTGTGTGTGTGAACTAGCTGGTCCAGGGTGCTGGCATTTACAAAGTCCAGGATTCCCTGAGGCTATACAGTAAAATCAGTCTTAACAGGCACCATAAGCTTGAGAGCTGCTTTGCGATTTTTGATTGGCTCGTATACTGGCATACAAGCCATTCAGAAATTATAAAGCAGAGGCTTTTCTGTTCAGCGAGGAACAGCACGCTGTTCCACATTGAACAGAAGAGGCTCCGCTTTACAATTTTTGATTGGCTCGTATACCAGCATACAAGCTAATTAAATTTGCTGGTTAAGAAGACTCTACTGTATATTGTAGGGGTGTGTAGGATTCGTAGTTTATAGTGGGGTAGTTGAAGTCTCTCATAAATGTGGTGTTAGGTTAGATGTGGAGTGTGTCGAGTGGTTTTAAGTGTTGTGGTTTTCCTGGGTTATTGAGGAGGGCCTATAGCTTGCAAGGATATAGTATGGAACCTTATTGATGGTGATTTGGACATGGAGAAGCTCATGTCCAGCATGCTGATGGATTAAACTTAAAATGTGTTTAGTTTTAATGTATATATAGACACTGCCACCTTTTTCTCCCTTCCTATGCAATAGCTGGCCTAAATGTGTGGAAAGCATTGCAGCTCTGCCCTGCTGGGGTGTTCTCTGTGACTTTAAATAGAAGGCTTTGCAATGAAACCTTCAAATTCAATGGGATCAGGCCTCACAACCCATGACATCAGAATAAGAATGTCCAGGACATGCTTAAAGCTTCGGATGGACCCTCACAATCTTTCCATGGGGACACCATTTAAAATTCCTCATCCAACCACCACTGTGACTTCGGATGTGTCCATCCTTGGATGGTGGGGAAAGTTACTCAGGATGATCAAGGGAACATGGACATTTCCAGAGGCCTAACTGCACCATTTCTGGACTTGCTTCCTCAGGGTGCATTATTCCTGCTGTGAGAATATGGCAAGTATGGTGCATAAGCAAGCAGGAACACATTCATATTGTATGTGCAGAAGGGCTGTGAGAGTATGGGAACAGACCATTGTCTTCCAACCGCTGTCTCTTAGCAGTACATATACAGGGGTCATCCAATGTGATAGCAAACAGGTTGAGAAGACAAATACTGCTGCCACTGGAGTGGTCTGTCGTCAAGGATATAGCTCTCAACTTGTGCTGGAAATGCAGAAGGTCCTGCTATGATCTCTTTGTCTTCCAATACCAAATGCCAACATCTTTTCAATATTGTTCCTCAACCAGGATAGCCACCAAGAGAGATGCAGTCTTCCGTGATTCACTCTGGATCTCCTGTATGCCTTCTCCCAGTCCCACTGTTAATCAGTTTCCTTCAGAAATCCAAAGTGTGCAAAGCACTGGTTATACTCATTGCCCTGATGTTCTTCGTGTTTCACTGTTGCTGTCATCACATTTGGGTTATCTGCCTCCTGGTAGCCCTCAGCCGGCCTGAATACCAGAGTCTTCGGATTTCTGTGTTGGATGCTGTCAACTCTTCCATGACATCGGGTCGTCAGGGGTATAAAACATGGAGCTAATGCCACTACATCAGTCTTTCTTGCCGTGCGGTGCCTGAAGCAGAAGCAGTTCGCAAGGGTTAGTCGGCCGACTCCTGAAATTTTTGTTTTCGAGTTTCAGACCCGAAGTCTTCAAAAAAGATAAGTACCCCGTTGGGGATCCTTTTTCTTGCTCCAACTGATGTCAGTAAAAGTTAACAATTGTCTTACCTGTGGAAAGCAAATACCTCATAGAGATTTTCATTCGTACTGCATCCCCTGTTTAGGCCAAGACCACGACATCCTTCGCTGTCGGTTTTGTGCCTTGTTCAACCCCCAGACTATTCGTCGTCAGGGTATTTTTGCAGCCAATTACTTTCATACTCTGTCTCAGTACTCCGAAATGGCTTCGTTAAGCCATCCGACTACTGATCTTCCGAAAAAACATAGGGATAAAGACAGAGACAGGCCGCATAGGTCCAAAACTGCCGACGACGCTTCTGTTAAGCTAGTCGCCAGTCTGCCGTTACTCAGTGAGGCGCTTTCACAGCCCCTGATACCCGCTACTTCAGGTTCGCAGGCCTCTACTGAGACCCATTTGGAGTCCGGTATGCGGCGAGATGCTTCTTTGACTATGGAACCTGCGGATGTCTCTACCTTGGATGGGTCCGGAGCCGCTGTGCAGGCACCAGCTTCTAAGGGTGTATTCAGGCCTATAGACATTCATTTTAAACAGATGCCATAGTTTCCGTCCAGAAGTTCTGAATCCCTCAGGCCTAAAACTCGCACTACGCCTAGAAAACTGACAACCAAACCGCGAGCTCAGGCCCATATGCCTCAAAAACAAATGCTTAGAATGGCGGAAGACCTTATTACCTTTATTAGGGGAAGCCAGCCTTCCCCCTCTTAAGAGACCTAGAACTGAATTTCTTTCTGATTCTTCTTATCAGGAATCTGATATTTCTGCTCCTTCTGATTACCAGGATTTGCCCTTATCTGCTTATGAGGATTCTGATGCAGAGGATTCCATTCCCTCTGCTTCCCCTCCAGAAGAATTTTCTTTCGGTGAAACATTGCATACTGTTAGGGAGCATTTCCGCTGGTAAATCCAGGACTACTCTGAGTCCAAAATGAGACTTAAGGAATTCTTACTCCTGCCTCAACACAGCCCTTTAGCTATCCCTCCTGTTCTGGACATTGTAAATGATGCTTTCTTGGAATCTAGCCTTACCCCAGGCACTTTACCTCCAGCTCCCAGAAAACCTGACCGGTGCTACAGAGTACCTGACTCTCACAAGTTCCTCTTCAAGAATCCTTCTGCGGATCCAGAGACCATTTCCCAAGGACCAAAAGGCATTAAGGCTACTGCTGCCAAAAGTCCTACCCCTTCTGATAGGGATTCTAGAGCCTTAGACAAATGGGGTAAGAAGGTATACACTTCTGCTACTTTGGCCATTGAGGCTTTAAACTGCCAGTTTGATATGTTCACGTATCAGCAGCATATTAGGGGACTACTTAAACAGAAAATGATGTTGATTCTTGACTGTGCTGAACACAAAGAATTGCAAGATTTAATGCATTCTGCAGAACAAGTTGGTAAACATCCTTTGCAATGTGGTTTTGACGCTTTAGAAGCATCTTGCAGGGCTGCTGTCACTGGGTCTGTTCTTAGAAGGCATGCTTGGCTTAAGGAACAAAACTTGCCAGATCATGTTAAAGCTAAATTACTGGATGCTCCCTTAAACCAAGACCGCCTTTTTGGCAACAGAGCAGAAGTAGTCCTCAAAAGGATGGAGGAAAAAGCTAAATCTATGCAAACGGTTGAAGATTTCCTACAAGTACAGCCTCCCAGATTCAGTAGGCATTGGCCTGCAAAGAACTGGTCCTTTCCAGTCTCTTCCAGGTCTTCAGTCCAAACCCAGGAACAGCAGACCACCTAGGTTACAGTCTCAGGCTACGCGCAGACCTAAGCAGTGGGGGGACTCCCACTTCCAAAGCAGGGAGTAGTAAGCTAACCCCCTACGGAAAAATGGCACAATGACTTAACCTTAACCCTTCCAAGCCCTGCTCAACTACCTGCTCCCTTAGGAGGAAAGCTCGCCCTACATGCAAAAAAACTGGGAACTCGTTACCCAGGACAAATGGGTTTTGAACAGTTTCCCAAGTATGCAGATTCCACTTCCACACACTACCAACCCCAAATGGTTGGCCAGACCTACCCCCAAATCAATAGGCGGAGACCCAACCGCAGATTATCTCTCTCTCCTCAGTATCAGGGCTATTCATCCTGTCCCAGCAGAACAAAGGGGACAAGGTTTTTATTTGACTTTTTCTGTTACCCAGAAAAGACAACTCCTGGCGTCTTATCCTGGACCTCTCTTTTCTCAACACTTTTCTGGTAGTTCCAAAATTCAAAATGCTAACTCTTCAACAGCTTCTTCCTATGCTAGCCAAGGATGCCTGGCTGACAACCTTAGACTTAAAGGAAGCTTACCTGCACATCCCAATAAGGGAATCTTGCAGGAAATACCTATGTTTCAGGGCAGGCTCCATGCACTATCTGTTATCTGCACTTCCCTTTGGCTTATCTACTGCGCCCAGGGTATTCACAAAGTGTCTAGCTCCAGCCATTGCATTTTGCAGGCAGAGAAATATTCAAATGTACCCATACTTGGACGATTGCCTGATTCAGGCAGAAAGCCAGGACTTGCTATTACAGCACCTGGCATTCATAAAGAATCTTCTAACCTCACTGGGGTACACCATCAATGAAAAGAAATCTCACCTAGTACCCTACCAACAGATTGTATTCTTGGGAGCAAGCTTGAACACAGCTTCCCAGATGGCATTCTTCACTCCAGAGAAACAAGTTTATTTGACAGCCAATTCAAAACTATTGGCCACAAAACCCCTGCTATCTGCAAGGAAAATACTGCAAGCCCTGGGGTTCATGGCCTGTTGCATTCTACTAATTCCATATGCTAGACTGCATATGAGGAAACTCCAGTGGTATCTAAAAAGCCTATTGTGTCAACATTCTCAGGACCTGGAAACAATGATTTCTATCATTCCTTGTATGAAGACAGAGTTCCTTTTGTGGGCAGAGGCCTGCTACCCCACAACAAGGGACTCCCTTTCACTCTACCCCCTGCCGCACAAACCCTAACAACAGACTCATCAGACTATGCATGGGAGACTCACATGGCAGGGCAGTCCATTCAGGGCAAATGGAACCCAAGACAGATGCACCTGCATATCAATCAAAGAGAAATGTAAGCTGTACAGAATGCTCTGACAGCCTTCAAAGACTGCATTCTTCCAGGACAACTATTGGTAAAGACAGACAACACCACAGTTATGCAGTACATAAACAAGCAGGGGGAACCCACTCGTGCCCTCTCTGCAGGCTAGCCATGGCTCTGTGGAACACAGCCTTGAGCTACCAAGTACACCTACAAGCTCAATTCCTGCCAGGCAAACTAAATTCACTGGCAGACCACTTAAGAAGAAATCTCATGGACCCACACAAATGGAAACTAGAACCCAAAATATTCAACCTCTTGAGGAACAAATGGGGGACTCCAGAGGTAGACCTGTTTGCCTCCCCTCAGAACTACCAATTGGACAAATTCTGTGCAAGAACTCCCCACAGTCAAGCTTGGAAAGTGGATGCCCTGTCCTTTACCTGGGAAAGCCTCTCGGTTTATGCCTTTTCCCCCTCTTCCTCTTCTCTCGAAGGTTCTACTAAAGATCAAACAGGACAAGCCAAGGACAATCAGACTGGTCACGCCAGCACTAGTACCCCCTGTTGCGCAGTATGACACTGCTGCAACCATGGCACCAGCCTCAGACCCCTTCCCTGCTGTCCCAGCAGGCAGGCCAGATTCTGCACCCTCAGCTTCATACCCTGAACCTTGAACCTTGCAGTCTGGCTAATTCCTTGAGCTCTCCTCTAGCATCCGTCAGTAAGCAAGTGCTGGATGTCATTCTGGAGGCAAGGAGGCCTAGTACTAGAAAATCCTATGCTGAAAAGTGGAAAAGATACTGTTCCTGGAGCCAGGCTCTGGGGATGGGCACAACGGTGCCCAGTGTACCTCATATTCTACAGTACTTAACGGAAATGCTCCACAAGGGCCTATCCTTCTCGTCAAGTTAAAATTCATGCCTCTGCCTTTTCAGCACATTATAATACTGATCCACCACTCTTCTCTCACCCACTGCTAAAACAATTCCTTAGAGGGGCCAAAAATTTAAGACCCCCTAGGAGAGCTCCCACTGCAGCCTGGGACCTTAACTTTGTGTCATGGCAGTGGAACCCTTCATTATCTTCCATGCGGACAGGGTTTCCCTCAGGGATTAGTACTGACTTTATGCCCAAGGTGGTGTCTAGTGTGGCCCTAAACCAGTCCATTCATTTGGCTATTTTTTTCCCTAATCCACAAGACAAATGGGAACGAATACTGCACTTTCTGGACGTGCACAAACACCTTAGATTTTATTTGGACAGGACTAAGCCTCTCAGAAAATCTGAACAGCTGCTAGGTGGCTTTGCTGCAGTGGCAGAGAGGAAGGCCATTTCAAAGCAAACCATTTCAAAATGGATAGCCCACTGCATTCATTCCTGCTACAAGCACCATGGAAAACCTACCCCACAGGGGATAAGATCACATTCCACCAGGGCTGTGTCTACCTCTGCGGCTTTCCTCAGAGGAGTCCCTACCAGGGACATCCTAGAAGCTGCTACCTGGAGCTCTGTACATACCTTCACCAAGCATTACCACATGCCTATCTTCTAAACCCAGAGCTGGATTTGCCACTGCGGTCTTGCAGGGCTTAATAGCTGGCCCTAATGTTCTTTAACTTCCTCCTCCCTTCCTTAGCTTTGGAAATCAACCCAAATGTGATGACTGCAACAGTGAAACACGAAGAACATAGTACAGTTGTGTACACTTACCATAAATGTAGATGTTCGAGTGTATTCAGTGTTGCAGTCCTGGTTACCCTCCCTCCAGCCCCCTGACTTCTCTTGGCTCTTCCTTTCCTTCTTGTTTGGTATATTTATTTTTTCTGGTGTATTTGCTTTTTGATTGGGGTGCACCATTCCATATAATTGCTTCCTATTGTGGGGGCACCTGACATTTGGGGCAGGAAAAACTGAAGTAATGGCGTCGGCTGCATGTTTTATACCCCTGACGACCTGACGTCATGGAAGAGGAGACAGCATCCGATGCAGAAATCCGAAGATTTTGGTATTCAGGCCGGCTGGGGGCTACCTGCAGGCAGATAACCCAAATGTGATGACTGCAACAGTGAATACACTCGAACATCTACATTTATGGTAAGTGTACACAACTGTACTTTATGGCCCTGCCAGATATGGATGTTCTTCGTGTTTCACTGTTGCAGTCATTACATTTGGGTTATCTACTTGCAGGTAGCAGTCAGTCAGCCTGATTAACAAAGTCTTGGGTCCTGCGTCAGTTGCTGTCCCTTCTTCCATGACCTCAGGTCATCAGGGATATAAAACATGCAGCCGACGCCATTACATCAGTCTTTTTTGCCGTGCGGTGCCCGAAGCAGTTTGCAAGTGCCAATTGGCCGACTCCTGAAATTTTCGTTTTCGAGTTTCAGAACCGAAGTCTTCAATTAAAGCTAAGTACCCCATTGGGGAAACTTTTCTTGCTCCTTATTGATGTCAGTAAAAGTTAATAATTGCATTACTTGTGGAAAGCAAATACCTCAAAGATTTTCATTTGTACTGTATTCCTTGCCTGGGCCCTGACCGTGACGTACCTTGCTGTCAGTTTTGTGCTTTATTTAATCAGCGTACTATCCGTCGTCTGTATTTTTCGCCTCTAAATATTTCAGTTCTTTGTTTAATTATCCAGAAATGTCGTCTGTTAGCCATCCGACTACTGGGATTCTGAAAAAATGCAAAGATAAAGACAGAGACAGGCCGCCGAGGTCCAAAACTGCCGATGACGCTTCTCCTAATCCAGTCGCCAGTTCACCGATACTCAGTGAGGCACTTTCGCAGCCCCTGATGCCCGCTACTTCTGATTCGCAGGCCTCTGCTGAGACCCATTCTGAGTCCGGTATGCCGCGAGATGCTTCAGCTATGGAACCCGCGGATGTCTCTACCTTGGATGGGTCTGGAGCCACTGTGCAGGCACCGGCTTCTGAGGATGTATTCAGGCCTATGGACTTGCATATTAAACCGACGCCTCCTTCTTTACTTGGGCCTAAATCTCGATCCATGCCTAAAAAACAGACGCCCAGGCCACATGCTCAGGCTTCTATGCCTAAAAAACAAATAAGAATGGCTGAAGATCTAATAACTCTTATCAGGGGTAGCCAACCCCCCCCCCCCCTTCTAAGAGGCCTAAAACTGAAGTTGATTATGAATCTTCTGATCAGGATTCTGTTTTTTCTGATTCTTCTGATGATCTGGATTTGCCTTTATCTACTTATAAAGATTCTGATGCAGAGGACTCCATTCTCTCTGCTTCCCCTCCTGAGGATTTTTCTTTTGGGAAAACCTTGCATACTCGTAAGGGAGCATTTCCACTGGGAAAGCCAGGATTTTTCTGATTCAAAAAAGAGGCTTAGGGATTTCCTTCTCCTACCTCAGCATAGGCCTTCAGCTATTCCTCCTCCTGTACTAGACATTGTTGATGATGCTTTTTTGGAATCGTTTGGCCCCTGATTCCCTGCCTCCTGCTCCTAGAAAACCTGACAGATACTACAGGGTCTCTGAGTCCCACAAGTTCCTTTTTAAAAATCCTATTGCAGATCCAGCAACTATTTCACAGGGGCCCAAGGGCATTAAAGCTTCTACTGTTAAAATCCTACCCCTTCTGATGGAGACTCCAGGGTGCTGGATAGATGGGGTAAGAAGGTTTACACTTATGCAGCCTTTGCCATTAGGGCTTTAAACTGCCAGTTTCATATGTTAAAGTATCAGCGACATGTTATTGGACTGCTTAAACAGAAAATGATGTTGATTCCTGACTGTGCGGAAAATAAAGAATTACAGGATTTAATGCATTCTGCTGAACAAGTTGGAAAATATACTTTGCAATGTGGTTTTGATTCATTAGAGGCCTCTTGCAGGGCTGCTGTTACTGGGTCTGTGCTCAGAAGGCATGCTTGGCTTAAGGAGCAATCTTTGCCTGATCATGTTAAAGCTAAATTGTTGGATGCTCCTTTAAATCAGGACCGCCTGTTTGGCAACAAGGCTGAGGAAGTTCTTAAAAAGATGGAAGATAAAGCTAAATCTATGCAAATTGTTAAATATTTTTTACAAGTTCAGCCTCCAAGATTTAGTAGGCACTAGCCCTCTAAGAATTGGTCCTTTCCAGCCCCTTCTAGGTCTTCTCAAGCCAAACCCAGACACAGCAAAACCCCCAGGTTTCAGTCCCAGGGGGGGGACACAGAACTAAGCAGTGGCGGGCCTCCACTTCCAAATCTGGGAATAATAAGACCCCCCCCCTCCCCATGGTAAACTGTCTCAATGACTTCCTTTTAAATTTTCCAAGCACTTATCAACTGACTGCCCCTTTGGGGGGAAAGATTGCTCTTCATGCAAAGAATTGGGAACTCATTACCCAGGACAAATGGGTTTTAAATATAGTGTCCCAGGGATACAGATTTCACTTCCACATGTTGCCAACACCAAGCGGGTGGCCGGACGTACCCCCAAATCAGTAGGCAGAGACCCAAAAACAAGTACTTTCTCTCTCTCTCTTAAGCATGGTGACTATTCAACTGGTACCGGAAGAGGAAAAGGGACAAGGTTTCTACTCAAGACTTTTCCTGGTACCCAGAAAAGACAATTCATGTCGTCCTATCCTGGACCTGTCTACTCTAAAAACTTTTATTTATTTATTTTTTTTTTTTTGAGATTCCAAAATTCAAGATGCTGACTCTTCACCAATTACTTCCTATCAGTTCTCTGCACTGCCCTTTGGCTTATCTACTACACCCAGGTTATTCACAAAGTGCCTAGCTCCAGTTATTGCATTTTGCAAGCAAAGAAATATTCATATATACCCATACCTGGACGATTGTCTAATTCAAGCAGAAAGCCAGGACATACTTTTGAATCATCTGGCCTTTGTACAAAGGGTTCTAACTTGTCCGGGGTACACCATAAACGAAAAGAAATCACACCTGGTACCCTGTCAACAAATTATTTTCCTGGGAGCAAGCTTGAATACAACTTCCCAGATGGCTTACCTCACGCCAGAGAAACAAATCCATTTGACAACCTACTTCAGACAAGTGGCCACAAAAACCCTGCTATCTGCAAGACAAGTACTGCAGGGCTTGGGGTTCATGGCCTGCATACTTCTAATTCCATATGCAAGACTGCATATGAGGAAACTACAGTGGTATCTAAAAAGCCTATGCTGTCAACATTGTCACGACCTAGAAACAATGATTCCTATCATACCTTGCCTACACCTAGAGTTCCTTTGGTGGGCAGAGGCCTGCCACCAAAACAAGGGACTACCTTTCACACCACCCCCTGCCGCCCAAACCGTAACAACAGACGCATCAGACTATGCATGAGGGGGTTCACCTGGCAGGGAAGTGCATTCAGGGCAAATGGAACCCAAGTCAAATGCACCTGCATATCAATCAAAAAGAAATGTTAGCTGTACAGAATGCTTTGACAGCCTTCATGGACCACATTTTTCCAGGACAACTAATGGTAAAGACGGACAACACCACTGTTATGTGGTACATAAACAAGCAGGGGGGTACACATTCTTACCCCCTCTGCAGACTAGCCATGGCATTGTGGAACACAGCCTTGAGCTACCAAGTGCACCTACAAGCTCAGTTCCTGCCAGGAAAATTAAATACACTGGCAGACAGACTAAGCAGAAACCTCATGGAGCCACACGAGTGGAAACTGGAACCAAGGATTTTCAACATATTGACAAGCAAATGGGGGAGCCCAGATATAGACCTGTTTGCCTCTCCCCAGAACTACCAATTAGACTAATTTTGCACAAGGACTCCCCACAAACAAGCCTGGAAAGTGGATGCTCTGTCCTTCAGCTGAAAAAACCTATCAGTGTATGCCTTCCCTCCTCTGCCCTCCTAAGTACTACTAAAAATCAAACGGGACAAACCAAGGATGATTTTGATTGCTCCAGACTGGCCGCGCCAGCACTGCTACCCCCTCCTGCGCAGTGTGTCACGGTTATCTCCATGGCACCTGCCTCGGACTCCTTCCCTGATGTCTCAGCAGGAGAACCAGATTCTGCATCTTTAACTTCTAACACTGAACCTTGCAGCCTGGCTAATTACTTAATCTCTACTTTACCATCCTTCAGCAAACCTATGATGGATATCATTTTAGAGACAAGGAGGCCTAGTACTAGAATATCTTATGCTGAAAAATGGAAAAGATTCTGTGCCTGGAATCAGTCTCAAGGGATGAGCACAGCAGCGCCCAGTTTACCTCAGATTTTACTATACTTAACTGAGATGCTTCACAAGGGCCTGTCTTCCTCCATTAAAATTCACTGCTCAGCCATTTCAGCTCATTATAACACATAACCTCCCCTCTTCTCTCATCCACTGCTCAAGCAGTTCCTCAGGGGGGCCAAAAATTTGAGACCACCCAGGAGAGCTCCAACCCCAGCCTGGGACCTTAACTTTGTCTTGGAGAAACTCACTCTACCAACTTTCGAGCCAGCTGCTACTGCAGACATAAAATTTCTTTCTTGGAAAACAGCTTTCCTTTTAGCAATCACTTCAGCTAGAAGGGTATCTGAATTACAGGCCATTATTGCAGTGGAGCCTTTCATCATCTTTCATGCGGACAGGGTGTCCCTCAGAACCAATCCATCCTTCATGCCCAAGGTGGTATCCAGTGTGGCTCTTAATCAGTCCATTAATTTGCCAACCTTCTTTCCTAATCCACAGAATAAAGGGAAACGGATACTGCATTCCTTAGATGTGCACAGATAACTTAGATTCTACTTGGACAGGACTAAACCTCAAAGGAAATCTGAACAACTGCTGGTGGCATTTGCTGCAGGGGCAGAAGGGAAGGCTATTTCAAAGCAAACCATTTCTAAATGGATAAGCCATTGCATTCATTTCTGCTATAAGCACCATGGAAAACCTATCCCCCAGAGGATATGACCTCACTCCACCAGGGCTGCATCTACCTCTACAGCCCTTCTCAGAGGCGTCACTACCAGGGACATCCTAGAAGCTGCTACCTGGAGTTCTGTACATACTTTCACCAAGCATTATCATTTGCCAATTTTCTCTAAATCCAGAGCTGGCTTTGCCACTGCATTCTTGCAGGGCCTTATAGTTGGCCCTAATACTATCTAAATTCCTCCTCCCAACCATAGCTTTGGAAATCTACCCAAATGTAATGACTGCAACAGTGAAACACGAAGAACATAGTACAGTTGTGTCCACTTACCATAAATATAGATGTTCGAGTGTATTCACTGTTGCAGTCCTGGTTACCCTCCCTCCAGCCCCCTAACTTCTTTTGGCTATACCTGTACTTTCCTTTACTATACTTAAAAGCCTTTTTGGTGTATTAGCTTTTTTGTTGGAGGTATATCTTTGTACGTTTATATTTAATTGCTTCCCATTAGGGGGCACCAGACGTCTGGGGCAAGAAAAACTGATGTAATGGCGTCGGCTGCATGTTTTATACCCCTGACGACCCGACGTCATGGAAAAATGGACAGCAACCGACACAGGACCCAAGACTTTGTTAATCAGGCCGACTGAGGGCTACCTGCAAGCAGATAACCCAAATGTAATGACTGCAGCAGTGAATATACTCGAACATCTACATTTATGGTAAGTGTACACAACTGTACTTTTCCCTTGCTGGGGAATCACCCGGAGACCCCTTTTTTCTCTCTTTTCGCACATCACAGATCTGCTGATGCACCCTTCTTGTCAGCCTCACCCAGACACGCCCTCCCTTCAGCTTGACCACATAACATCTCCAGTTGCAATAATGGCCAGGAACCATTCATTCCCTTCAGCAGTTGTTGAGTTAGCAAAAACCATCATCAAGAAAGATTTACAGAGGTAAATGGAAAGTTTTCCTTTTGGGCACAGGAAAAAACAAAATACAGCTACCAACAGCTTCTCTGGCATCGGTCCTTACATTTTCGACAACTCTTTAACAATAGGGCTAGGTACTCTTCTGTTAAGGTTTATTTGGCAAATGTATCTTCCTTTCATGAAGGTTTTCATTCCACATCATAAGCTTCATGCAAGACCTCTAAGCTTTTTCTCAAAGGCATTTTCCTGTCTAGACCAGCCTTGTCCAAACCTGTCCGTATCATGACATTCAAGTTTATTTTGGAGATATTAAATGAAACACCATTGAAGATATTAAATGAAACACCATTTGAACCAGCCCATCCTATTCCTCTCAAGTTTTTGTCATAGAAGACTGTTTTTCTTGTAACCATAATTTTGGCAAGAAGAGCTTCTGAGTTGCTTGCCCTGTCTTTCCAGTATCCATAATTTCATCTTTCATTCAGATAGTCACCATTAGAGCTAATCCATCCTTTATGTCCAAGGCAGCAACACTAGCTAATTTTAATTTGAATGTATATTTACCAGTTTTCTTTCTCTGATATTCCAACCAAGGGGAATACCTGCTTCATTGTTTGGGTGTTCATATACAACTCCATTTTTCCTCAGCAAAACTAAGGCATTTAGAAAGAACAGCTGTTTATGTCCTGTTCTCCACCCAAGAAGGTACAAAAGATTGACAAGATAACATTGTCCAGGTGGGTGTCAGATTGTATTCTACACTGCTGCACTTCAGCTGGTAGATCTTTGGCCTCAAGACCAGAAGCACACTCCAAGCTCAGGTCACATCTAATGCCTTCTTTTGCGATTTATTACTTGAAGAGATTACAGAGGCTGCTACTTGGGCATCTTTGCACACCTTTGCCAGACATTGTTGTGTGAACAGTTTATCTAGGGATCAGGCTTCCTTAGGAGCAAACAGTCCCAGATGCATGCTGGATTAGTCCACTGGGGACCTGTCCATTGGCTTTCAGTGTCTGGATAGGATCAGAAAAACACGCAAGTTATTTACCTACCAGAATGTTAGATTTATCTAGTCTCTAGACAGTGGAACAATCCCCCCTTCCCAAACATTAACATTTTCTGAGGGACCTGTAGAGAAGCTGTTTTTTGGTTCTTGCTGTATGTTTAGTGGTGATTCAATACCTATTATGATGGTAGACTTGTTCCATCTCGAGAGCTCAGGCAGCACCAGGGATTAATGGGCTGCAGAGGAGCTCAAGCTCGTGAGGAGTTTGTTGCAGGGCAAAGTAAGTGCTAAAGGTGAACAGTTATTGGTTTCCAGTGTCTGGACAGAGGCCAGGTCTAAGGTTTTGGTTAGTACATGACTTACATTTTTATCTCATACTTTTGCCTTTATTTGACCCCTCTGCCCCCTCACGTCCCTCCCTTTCCTTTCCTACATTCGCATCTTGCAGTGACTTTTTCGTAGGAATGGCGGCCTGTGTCTAGTAATTTCTGTTTTTTTGGCAGGAGGTAGTAGAAACTACATATGTTTTAAGGAGTTTATCTGGTTTGTCAGTGTTGCATACTGCGTAGTGTTTGAGTTACATATAATGCATAAATGGATACAACAGTGAGTTGAATGCTTGATGTCCTTCATGGATGCATCTGCAGTCATAACAACTGGTTACGTCACGCTGGTCAGGCAGCCCTTGGTCCGGATGTTCAAAGTCGAGGGTCGACTTACGTACGATGTCGCACTTCGGCCGGCCTCTCATCTGTTGCGCTTGGTATAAAGGCAGAAGCGCTTCCATTTTTCCTCAGTCTTTCTTGCAGCGTGGCGCCCGAAGCAGAAGCTGTTACTACTTGCGGTCGACTAGAAGGAGAATTACTACTTCCGATTACTAATCCTGAAGACACTCCAAAGCTAAGTACCCGTTGGGAACTAAAGGATACCTCAGCCCGATGTCAGAAAAAGTCAACCTTATTTTTAACTTGTACGAAGCTGATATTAAAGATTTCCACCAGCCCACGGCCTTGTTTAGGCTATTGAACCGGCAGTAGCAGCCTGTTCAGCCTGCCTCATTCAACCCGTGATTGATTCTTCGAACAGTTTTTTTATTATTTTTCGCGTAACGGTATGCCGGATGATCCTCCGACCACCCAGATTGTTAAAAGCATAAAAGAAAAAGACTTTTCACCTAAACCATGGGTACCAAAAAACCATGGTTAAGCAAACCCGGTGGTGTCACCGGTAATCGGCGAAACCAAACAGCTGATCAAAGCAATCTACTACTACTGACCGCTACAGCCCTTCGGGTCGCCTCACTTTCAAAAAGTCCGGGACCGCTTCGCTGCAGTGACTTATCAGACACCATCCCTTTGGATGTCTCACCCCAAAGCGTGGTGCCTCTAGCCTCCTGCAGCCATGTCAGTTAAAACTTTGCCAGGGCTTGCCAAATCTACTAAATCAGGCTGGGTTTCTCGTTCACAAATGCTACTCTGGGCAGAGGATTTAATATCCCAGATTGAGGATCTCAATCTCACCCAAGACCTCCCTGTCTCCAGACCAGAAAGAGAGACCTAGAGTAGCAGAGCCCCAGTCTCTCTGATGATCCCTTGGGAGGACTCTGATATTAGGACCCAGCCAGAGGCTCATTTCTCCAATTATGAAGACTCAATGCTGAAAGAATCCATTCCAGCTGCTTCTCCTGCCAGATTCTCCTTTGGAAACCTTACATGCCATCGCGAGAACAATTCCAATGGCAGGAACAGGTTTCTCAGGTTAGAAGAAAAGACTTGGAGGCTTTTTCTTTTTCTACCTAACCAACAACCTTTGGCTATGCACCTCTGTCCTGTCTCTCTGTTGTGGCACTGCACCTCCATCTGCCGCTTCCAGCACTCACCCCACTTGCAGACCCACCTCCATAGCCCAGGGGCCTAAGGCATGACCCTCATTCTTTTATACAAACCCTCTTCTGTTAAAAGGGCCATACGGGTCTTTAGACACTATAGGTAAAAAACATATACACCAAAGGTTTACACCACTTACTAGAAGTTCCCAAATTGTTAAAATCACATGGCCTTGATGATCTAATATTAAAAATATATTAACTAAATGTTAGCCTCTGAAGACTCTGCAAATAGAAATATATAATAAATAATGGTATGGTAAATACAACAGGTTAATAACCATTCGAAATAATGTGGCTATGATACTGGAGGCTTCATTTCAGATCCAATGCATGACTGGCGATAAGATAAGAAGACATGCATGGCTGAAGGAACAGTCTTACGGATCAAAGAAAATATATTAGAACTGAATGCACCTATACTGGAGGTTAGTTTGTTTGGTACACCTGCCAGCAATTATTGAAGAAAATGGGTTCAAAAATCTCTGTACAAGGGTACTGAGATTGCAAAAAGGGGTCCCCCAAGGAGTTTATAAGGAACTGGCCTGCCAAAAATACTCCTTTCCTGACTCAAACAAGTCCCCAGGGGCAGGGAATAAGAGCGATGACAAGCAAAAATCCAGAGAGGTGGACACAAGAGGCGACGGGACTAAAAATAGCACAGAGAGGCACGACTAACTCACACTGGCACTACCGTAAGCAGCTAGTGACTTGACCAGAACTCACAGCAGCAGGGAACAAATAGCAGCACCAACCTTAGGAAGAATCAACAGTAAATAGAAAACCAAGGGCACTATATGCGTAACTATAGACCATTCTCAAAACCGACCACCGAGGATTACGGTTCCACAAAAGAACTTTGCACCACCTGCAAAGCAATCACCAAACTCAAATTTCACTGGAAGCTCTACGGCAGAGAATAATGAGAAGCAAAGAGCCAATATGGGCACTAGTTCAATAACAAACCAGGCAAAGTTCTCCTCAGTTCAAGAAGTTCAAGAGCTGGATCAAATCATTCTTACCGACCTGTCCATGCTAACCCTAACCATCATTAATCCAAAGAAAAAAATGCTGTCCAGCAGCAACTTCTTCCCATGCTGGGCAAGGCTGGCTTTGGCTGTCAACTTCAGATCTCAATACCACTAACGCGCTAAATACATACATCAATTTGCAAATTCCAACCTCTGCCCAGGACAGGGATCTACACTATCAATTCTGGTGCCCTCTTTGGCTTATCTATAGCCCAAGTGCATTCAAATGCCAATCTACAGCGGGTCATACCTAGGCTGGGAATTGCGAATATCCACTTATGCATACCTGTCTGCTGCTCTCACAACAAGGACAAATAAAGACAACATCTTTACAAAGGGTGCAATACTTGCTACAAGCACTGAAATACATAGTCACAATACACAGTCAAAACTGAACATAAAATCCCAAACAAGGACATTCTTAGGCGCGGGTGAAACAGAAACAACAAGCATCATTCCACACAGAAAGAAAACAAAACCAGAACTCTTTACCACTTGAAAAAAACAAAACGCTCTTGGGCTTCAGCAAGACAAGTTCAGCAGGCCTTGGGACATCCTGCATCCTGCATAATCAACCTTCCATGCCAGATACATGTTGAATGGCACAGTGGTACACAAAATAACAGGTCCCACAGGCACATACCTAAATGAAATTCCTCTAATCAGCATACCTAAAACAGGGGTATGGTGGCGAGCTGGGCTCAGTCATGCCAGTCAAATCAGGCACACCCATTCCCACAGCCATCAAACCTAAGCAACAGATACAACAGGCGGCTCAGAAAGGCTCTGGGGGGCCAACATACTGGAGGAATGCCCTCATAGGGATTGTGGAAGAAGGACCATCACCATTTGCATCAACACTGGCAGGAAATGCTGGCAGCTAAAAGCGCAGATATGAAATTCAGAGCATTCCTCACCACAGGCAATTTGATGATAATGACAACAGGGACCACAGTCAATATGTGGTACATCAACAAACAGGAGGCACTCATTCCCATACCCCCCAGCACAGAATGACTACTGGGAATGGTGGAAGGAGGCTCATATTCCTTTTATCAGTTACAAGAGCAATTGATAGGAGAACAAAGAATACTCTAGCAGACATGTTAAGCAGAACCACCTAGCTAAACCACGGCACTTAGACACTATCTCCAAATCTTCAGGAATGCTCAAAGAATATTCTGCCCCACAAAGGACACTAATGCTTCAAATTCAATCACAGGACATTCCATTCACACAAGGATGGACTACCCACTCCCATGGAAAGTGGATCCGCTCTCCTTCAGCTGGGAGATTCTGACAGCATGTGCATTCCCACCTCTTCCTTGATACACAAGACATTACTAAAAATCAGGAGGCTGATCACTCCAACCTAGCTCAAACTGGACAATTACACACTGGTGCCACCAGGTGCTGAGGAGCATGTGGCTAATACCCTGATGACCAATACCCCTAATTGCATCCACAACAGAAACAACTACGGCATCATGCATCCAAAACCAAAACCCAACATCACACCCAAGCAACATCCGCAGCAACTAATCCAAGAGCTTTCCCAAAGGGTGCAGATAATGAGAGAGAAACCCGCAGAAGAAAAGACTTGAAGACAATGCAGAAAGGTTTGAAATTTTTGTCATTTAAGAAAAGATGTGGGTCCAAGATGTATTATATATAGGAAAGAGAACATTCTAGATATTTGGCAGAGCTTCTAGTCACCATCTTCGCTCTTGTCTTCCGTATTTCAGCATGCATCAGCATACATCCAATCCCCTTTCTTTGTCCCACCTGTCTTTTACAGAATTATTTCGGGCAAAATACCAGAAAAGAAAACAATACAACCTTGTTAAAAGGAAACACAGGGAAAAAACAGGATTTAACCTTGAAAACCAAAAGTTGCAGCTTTCGCACCTTTGAACCAGCAACACTGCTACTTCTGAACCTAATACCAAGAAAACTGCTTTCCTACTGGCAATAACCTCAACTGAGAAGGGTAATCTTCCACTTCAAGGCCCAATAGCAGTACAACCATTCCCTAATTCCATTTATAACTAATCCATCCACCAGGATTGAGTGTATTTATACCAGGTGGTAAACCTACCTACCTCCTACCCAATCCCTACCTACCTTCCCCCAAACCCACCTGCATACCTTGGATGTATACACCAACAACTATGTACGCCGGAACAACTAAACAAAAGTGTACCTGGACAGAACAAAGAAGTAACAGGAAAACTCAAAAAAGGTTTGAAAATCAACAGGATTGAAGAAAAGCAATCTCCAAGGAAACAATCTCCAATGGATGAAATTGCCCATTCTTCTGTGCTCAATTCCATAAAATTCATTCCCGCAAGAACCGCAAAGCCTCATTCTACAAGTTAACAGCCACTACCGCCAAGACCATTGGCAACAAGGACATTATTGAGCAGCTGCGGACCTCCCGTGCAGTTATTTGCCTCCGTGCTGTATTTACTCTCCCGAGTAGATCCTGCTAGGATCCTACTGCAAGTACTGCAATTCTCCCTCCCTCCCCTAGTTGGCTATGGTTCCCCCTCCCAGTAGTTGGCTGTTATTCTGCGGTTGTTGCTGAGATGCAGAGTTGAGTAGTACATATACATGGTACAGAGACATACCTACCTTAAGTGTAGATGTCCGAACTGGATAGCCAGGATTACCAGGCTCTCCTGTGGTCCTCGCCCTCTCTAAGGGTATTTACCCTCTAGCTTAATGCTTCTTATTTGTGTGTATTGTCTTATATACATGTTATTGTTTGTGTCATTGCATCTTTTTTTCAACTTTAAGTATCTTTTTTAAACATTGGCATTTACCCAATTGCTTCCAAGAGGGCAACTGGCATCTGGGGCAAGAAACACCGAGGATGATGCCTTTAGATGAAGATCAAGACCCCGAACCATGTACGCTGCGAAAAGTCAAGCGACATCGCCGGAGCGGACCGGACTCGAACTGCCGCCTTGATGCTGCTGACAGGACAAGAACAACCAGTTATTATGATGCCGCAGATGCTATCTGTTCTACATTTATGGTAGGTACAAAACTGTACTTTCTATGAGGTGTTCTTCGTGTTTCACTGTTGCAGTCATCACATTTGGGTTATCTCTGCCAGGGTAGCCCTTGGCTGGCCTAAATACAAGAGATTTAGTATTTCTGCGTCCGTTGCGGTCACTTGAGGACTGACGTCAGGTCGTCAGTAGTATAAAGTAAGGTAGCTGATGCCATTACATCAGTCTTTCTTGCTCCGGAGCCTGAAGCAGAATCAGTTCACACGAGTGCCATTCGGCCACTACCTGAGTTTTCGTCTGTCGAACAAACATAAAGACAGAGATAGACCGCGCAAGTCCAAACTCACTGACAATGCTTCCGTTAAGCTAGTCATCAGTTCTCTGGTCCTCAGTGAGGCACTTTAGCAGCCCCTGATGCCCCCTTCTGTTGTCTCGGAAGCGGCCTACAAATCCCTTTTGGAGTCCGGTGTGCCGCAAAACTCTTCTTCGACTAAGGATCCTGCGATCGTTTCAACCTTGGATGGGTCCAGAGCCGCTGAGCAGGCAGGCACCAGCTTCCGAGGAATTCCTTCGCACTACCGAATCTCGACACAAACTGACGTCTTTTTTCACTACTACCATTATTTCTAAAACTACCGAGTTTCTTAGGCCCCGGGTACGAACCACACCCAAGAAACCGACGACCCACTCGCAGGCACCTGCTTGCCTCAGTCTCAAATGCTTAAAATGGTGGAAGACCTTATCATGCTGATCAGGGGAAGCCTAGCTACCCTCTCCAAAAGGAAAAGAGATCTGTCTCCTGTAGTTTTGTCTGAACAAGAGTCAGTTGAATCTGATGCATCTGAATATGAAGACATGCAACCCCTCTCCACTTATGAGGATTCCATCCCTTCAGCCTCTCCCACAGAGGATTTTTCATTTGGGGAAACCCTGCATACTTTAAGGGAGCATTTCCAATGGGAGAGTCAGGACAACCCCCAGTCTAAAAAGAGACTCAGAAAATTCCTAGATCTTCCACAACACAGACCTTTGGCCATTCCCCCAGTCCTAGATGTTTTCCTCAAATCCAGCTTGACTCCTGACACCCTTCGTCCTGCTCCCAAAAAAACAGACAGGTAGTATAGAGTCCCTGACTCTCACAAATATCTTTTTAAAAATCCTACAGCTGACCCTGAGGTCATTTCTCAAGGGCCAAAAGGAATTAAAGCAACCTCTACTAAGAATCCCCCCCCCCAGACAGGGATTCCCGAGCATTGGACAGATGGGGTAAGAAAGTATATACACCTCAGCTACTCTTGCTATCGGGGCACTAAATTGTCAGTTCCATATGCTGAAATTTCAGCAACATACCTTGAAACTCCTTAAACAAAAATTGTCTTCCTTTCCTGCTTGGGTAGAATCTAAAGATTTACAATAGTTAATGCATTCTGCAAGTCCACTAAACACACCTTGCACTGTGGTTTTGATGCCCTAGAAGCTTTCTCCTGTGCAGCAGTCACTGGATATGTCATTAGAAGGCATGCATGGCTTAAGGAACAGCTCTGCCAGATCACGTCAAATCTAAATTGTTGGATGCCCCCTTGCACTATTAACTTGTTTGGTACTAAGGCAGAAGAGGTGTTAAAAAGGTGGAAGAAAAAGCTAAATCTATGCAAACAGTTGAGGATTTCTTGCAGGTGCAACCCCCTAGGTTCAGCAGGCATTGCCCCTCCAAACACTGGTCCTTTCCTGCTCCCAGTAAACCAGCCCAGCCTAAGCTTCGTAGAAGCAGACCCCCCAACAGCAGCCTCAGAGAATGCAGAGATCTAAGCAGTGGACTACCTCCCCTTCAAAACCAGGGAGTTCTATGCCACCCCCTTATGGTAAAAACTCAGTGACTTATCTCCTCCACCCCCCACCCCACCCACCTTCACTATAACCTAGGAGGATATGTTCTCCTTTAACTCAAGCACCTCGGCCACCATTACCAAGGACCACTGGGTTCTGAACATTGTGTCTCAGGGATACAGATTTTCCTTCCACACCCTTCCAACCCCAAAAGGGTTCCCAGATCTACCACCAAATCATTGGGCAGAGGCTCAAAAGAAAATCCTTTCCCTGCTCTCTATGAGGGCAGTAGAGCACGTTCCTGCAGAACAGATAGGCCAAGGTTTCTACTCCAGACTTTTTCTATTGCCCAGGAAAGAGGGCACCTGGTGCCCCATCCTTGCTCTATCCATTCTTAACAGCTTCCTGATGATCCCAAAATTCAAAATGCTCACCCACCAGCAGCTGCAACCCATGGTCTCCAAGGATGCTTGTTAGCCACCCTAGATCTAAAAGAGGCCTACCTCCACATTCCTATCAGGCAATCATGCAGGAAATATCTCCGCTTCAGGGTGGGATCTCAACACTTACACTTCTCTGTGCTTCCCTTTGGCTTATCTACTGCTCCCACAGTTTTCACAAAATGTCTGGCTCCGGCCATTGCCTTTTGCAAACACATATTCAGATTTACCCATACTTAGACGACTGCCTTATTCAGGCAGACAGCCAGGAGAAGATGCTCAAGCACCTGACCTTTGTAAAGACCCTATTAACCTCCCTAGGGTACACAATCAACAAAAAGAAATTCAAACAGGTGCCCACCCAAAGGATAATCTTCCTGGGAGCAAGTCTGGACACAGTTTCCCAGATGGCATACCTTACTCCAGAGAAACAAATTTTCCTGACAGCCTACTTCTCTCAACTAGCCACCAGGCCCCGGCTAACTGCAAGCTCTGGGGTTCATTTCATCTTGCATACTACTCATGCCATATGCCAGAATGCATATGAAGACACTTCAATGGTACCTAAAGAGCCTTTGGTGCCAATACTGTTAAGACCTGGAAACTCTTCTACCTATAATTCCTTGCCTCAGAAAATATTTTCTTTGATGGGCAACAGCATGCTCCCAGAACAAGGGAATGCCTTTCTCCCCCCCCCCCCCCCCACCACCACCACCCAGACCCTCACCACAGATGCATCAGACTACGCTTGGGGTGCACACTTGGACGGCAGGTGCATTCAGGGCCAATGGAGCCCACAGCAAATCCCTCTGCACATCAGTCAAAAAGAGATGATGGCTGTGCAGCATGCCTTGATAGCTTTCATGCCCCTTCTCTCTTCAGGGGCTCTCCTGATCAAAACAGACACCATCACTGAGATGTGGTACATCAACAAGCAGGGAGAGACTCACTCCCACCCTCTTTGCAGGCTGGCCTTGACCCTTTGGCACACAGCCTCTGCCATGCAACTACACCTGTTAGCACAATTCCTACCAGGCTCTCTCAACTCTGGAACCACACGTGGCAACTCAACAGAAGTACCTTCACCCTAATAACTCAGAAATGGGGAACCCTGAAGGTCGACCGCTTTGCCTCCCAGAGCGGCCATCAGCTCAGCAAATTCTGCACCAGGGAGCATCACTGCATGGCTTGGAAAGTGGATTCCCTGTCCTTCTCCCGGTATAATCTATTGGTCTATGCCTTTCCTCCCGTACCTCTCATCCCCAGGACAGTGCTCAAAATAAGGGAGGAAAAACTAAGGACCATTCTCATAGCTCCAGACTGGCCCCGACAGCACTGGTACTCTTTGCTGCACAGCCTGTCCTCTGTACACCCATGGCATCTTCCTCAGATTCCAAACCTCTTGACCCAGAAGGAAGGAAAGTTCTTGCACCCCCTATTACAGACACTCAATTTGGCAGCATGGCTTATTCTCTTAACACCAAACCAATCTGCCAACCTCAGTAAACAGGTTTGGGATGTTATCCTTGAGGCCAGACATCCTAGCACCATAAAGTCCTATGCTGATAAATGGAAAAGGTTCTGCACCTGCATCTATTCTAAGGGAGCCAATATGGCACAGCCCTCCCTCCTTCTCATCTTGGATTACTTAGCTGACCTACTAGACAGTGGCCTCTTTTTCTCCTCTATAAAAATTCATGCCTCTGCTATTTCTGCTCATTTTTCCACTGAGCAGCCCTTTTTCTCACACCCTTTGATCAAACGGTTCCTAAGAGGGGCTAGTAAGTTGAGGTCAACCAGAAGGGCACCAACACCAGCTTGGGACCTTAACTTTGTATTGGATAAGCTCACCCTGTCCCCTTTCGAACCAGCTTCTTCTGCAGAGGTAACATTTATCTCCTGGAAGACAGCATTCCTTCTGGCCATCACTTCACCCAGAACAGTCTCTGAGCTGCAAGCACTCATGGCTGTGGAACCCTTCATCATTTTTCATGCAGACAGGGTATCCCTCGGAACTAACCTATTCTTCATGCCCAAGGTGGTGTCCAGTGTGGTTCTTAACCAATCCATTCATTTGCCCACCTTTTTTCCTAATCCCCAGAACAAGGGGGGAAGGATTCTTCTCTCTCTATATGTGCACAGACAGCTCAGATTCCATTTAGACAGGACTGAATCCTTCAGAAAGTCTGATTAATTGCTGGTTAGCTTTGCTACAGGGGCAGAAGGCAAAGCCATCTCCAAACAAATCATTTCCAAATGGATAGCACACTGCATCCATTTCTGCTACAAACAGCATGGAAAGCCTCCCCCCCCCCAAGGGGGTCAGGACACACTCCACCAGAGCAGCCTCCACCTCTGCAGCTTTCCTCAGAGGAGTCCCCACCAGGGACATCCTGGAGGCTGCAATCTGGACATCTGTTCACACTTTTACCAAGCATTACCACCTGCCTCTCTTCTCCAAATCCAGGGCAGGGTTTGCCTCTGCAGTCTTACAGGGCATCCTAGCCAGCCCCTAGTTTCATTGACTGCCTCCACCCTTTTCCTCAGCTTTGGGAATCAACCCAAATGTGATGACTGCAACAGTGAAACACGAAGAACATAGTACAGTTGTGTACACTTACCATAAATGTAGATGTTCGAGTGTATTCACTGTTGCAGTCCTGGTCCCCCCTTCCATCCCCCTTTCTTCTCTTTCTCCTTTTATTACCATTCTAACTTGTTGCTCTCCTTTACTTTCAAGGGACTTATTGGTATTTATTTTCCACTGGTGAGGTTCCTTCCACCAGACCCTGACCTCCTACTTGGGGGGCTCCAGACAGGTTAGGGCAAGAAAACTGATGTAATGGCGTCGGCTGCCTTACTTTGTACTACTGACAACCTGACGTCAGTTCTCAAGCAACAGCAACCGACGCAGAAATACCGAGTTTGGGGTATTCAGGCCGGCCGAGGGCTACCCTGGCAGGAGTAACCCAAATGTGGTGACTGCAATAGTGAATACATTCTAACATCCACATTTATGGTAAGTGCACACAACTGCACTTTCTGCTTTATAAATAATTTCTCTGTTTGACATGTCTGACTTAAGTCACTTCACTCTTTATTTTATTGCCTTTGCAGCAGATGAGGTAGATAGAAATAAATCCTTGAAGCAGTCTGTTTTTCTTGTTATTATATACAAATTATGCTGCTGCTTGATATTTCGCATTGTTTACCTTAGAGAGTTTTCTAATTTTGCATAGGAAATGGTGCGTGGCAACCGCTACAAAACAATCCACTGGAAATTTGTGGAATCTTTGGAACCCACCAGAGTTGTACATGCACGTTCCTCAGATATGGTGAATAAAGGGAATATTTATGGGCAGGTAACCGTGCGAATGCACAGCAAACAGGTAAGTGATCTCTGTAGTGTTCTTAGCAGCAATGAGCAATGTGCAGAGATTTAAAGGAACCTAATAGAATACTTACACATCTGATATATTTTTTTGGAATTAAATTTGAAGTATATGAAAGGCAGCATTGGTGAAACAGAAAGCATCCTCTTTGGCTGCTATCAAAGTCGTGGAGACCTGCCCCATCTCTTTTCTTATGTCTCCTTACCATTTCAGCTGCAGCAAGTCATACATTTTGAATATGTAAGAAACTGATTTTTTTTGTATTCACACAAACTGGATGTTGCTGAGAAGTCTCAGCACAATTTAAGTTAATTTACGTAGTCTCAGATTAGCTTAACTCAAAAGCCAGAAATGCCTCTAAAAAGAAATAACTGCTAATTCTCATAACAGAATGAGTTGTACACTGTTTTAGTAATGCTGTGAATATTAAAGTGCTGTAAAATGCCTGTTAAAAGTGCTGATTTGTTTTATTAGCAGGTACCTTTGACCATTGGAGTGGTCTGTCATCAAGGCTATAGCTTGCAACTTATTTTGGAAATGCAGTAGGCCTTGTTATAATCTCTTTGCTTTGTTTTCCAATACCGAATGCCAACAGCTTTTCAGCATTGTTCCTCAACCAGGATAGCCACCAAGAGATGCATTCTGCCATGACTGCCCTAAGATAATCTGTTTTGTTCAGAAAACCATTGTTACCTGCCCAGCACCAGTGTCCAAAATGGGTCTGTGTCCCTAAATGTATGTTTTTCTCTTAGAAGCTTCTGGGCCCATGATGATTTCAAAGCTAAAATTTTTTGTACACATGTTTTTTTTATATTTCATCTTAAAATATATATACATTTTTTTGGAATCCCAGTGATGGTGGCCATCTTGGAAATTCCATCCTTATGAACTCATAGTTCTGTAATGGTTCATTTGAGATCTAAGTCTTCTTTGTGTCCAGAGCCTGGTCATCTATCACATTCTTTCCGTGGCAGCAGTTACTCTGAATCTAGCGATGTCCTCTGATCAATTGTTCAGTATATTTCCAAGATGATAGTATGTCACTGACATCTGGCAGGGGTACCAGGCTGATCTTGTGTGACTCATTGCCATAAGCTTTCTTGGATTCAGAGAAGTGCCCTGGTGAGTGAACTTTCCTTTCTTGTTTATACTGTTCATCTGTGATTTTGTTAGATGTCAGAGGGGAAAGTGTGAGTGCGTTAGGCAGAATACCTTACAAAGTCTTCCAGTCCCAATGCCTTTTCACCTTATGTGAACCTGATTTAAAGACACTTCTTCATAGTTGCCATTCTCATGTAAGACCATGTCATCATTGTCCCTTAATATTTTTCTAGATTCTCAACATCTAAAGGATTTAGTGTAAGATGGTGGAATCCGTGCTGTAGCCAGCTGGAGTTTTTTTTCGTTTTTTGATGAATCATGAAGAAGTCTAAGCTAACAAAGTATTGGGGGGGGATTTTTTTTTTCTTGCTAATGTCAGAAAGAGAAAGGTTTACAATTGTCTCACCTGTGGAAAATACAAACCAAACGAAATTGCATTCTTACTCCACCTGTTTAGGCCCAGACTTCGGCGTGCCTCGCTGTCGGTTTTGTGCTTTGTTCAATGCCTGAGGTCCTGTTACTGATTACAGTATTCAGTGAGGTGCTTTCGCAGCCCCTGAGGCCCACTTTGGTGGATTCGCAGGCCACTGCTGATACCATTTCGGAGTCTGGTATGCCATGAGATTCTTCTTTGACTATGGAACCTGCGGATGTCTCTACCTTGGATGGGTACGGAGCCACTGTGCAGGCACCGGCTCCTGAGGAAGTTTTTCACACTATCGATATTAGACACAAACTGACTTCTTTCGTGTATTTTGTTCTGTCTAAAACTACCGAGTTTCTAAGGCCAAGAGTAAGAGCTATGCCTAAAAAAAACGACGACCCAAACTCAAGCACCTGCTTCCTTGCCACAACATCAAATGCTTAAAATGGCAGAAGACCTGATTATGCTGATTAGGGGAAGCCAGTCTTCTGCTAAGAGAAAGAGACCCATCCCCAGCAGCTTTAACAGACCAAGAGTGCGATGACTCAGGTTTCGGAATATGAAGACTTGCTTTTATCTGCTTATGAGGATTCAGATGCAGAGGAATCCATTCCCTCTGCTTCCCCTCCAGAAGATTTTTTCTTTAGGTGAAGCCCTACATACTTTGAGAGCATTTCCACTGGGAATGCCAAGGCTATCCTCAGTCCAAAAAGAGACTCAGAGAATTTCTAGATTTGCCACAACATAGACCTTTAGCAATACCTCTAGTTCTGGATGCTGTGGATGATGTTTTTATGGACTCCAGCCTAACTCCTAATACTTTATCCCCTGCTCCAAGGAAACCAAACAGGTACTACAGAGTCCCTGACTCACAAATTTATTTTCAAAAATCCTACTGCTGACCCAGAGGTAATTTCCCAGGGGCCTAAAGGTATAAAAGCAACTACAGCTAAGACTCCCACCCCTTCAGACAGGGATTCCCGAGCTTTAGACAGATGGGGTTAAAAAGTATACACCTCTGCAACTCTCTCCATTAGGGCATTGAATTGACAGTTTCACATGCTGAAATACCAGCAACATATTATGGAACATATTAAGCAAAAATTGGCTACCTTTACAGACTCTGCAGAAAATAAAGAATTACAAGAGCTTATGCATTCTGCAAGCCAAGTCAGCAAGCATACTTTGCAATGTGGTTTTGATGCCCTAGAAGCATCTTGCAGGGCAGCAGTCACTGGTTCTGTACTGAGAAGGCATGCCTGGCTTAAGGAGCAGACCTTGCCAGACCATGTCAAATCAAAATTACTAGACGCCCCTTTGAACAAGGACAATCTGTTTGGCACCAAAGCAGAAGAGGTTCTAAAAAAGATGGAAGAAAAGGCTAAATCTATGCAAACAGTCAAAGATTTCTTGCAAGTGCCGCCTCCTAGATTCAGTAGGCATTGCCCCTCGAAAGATTGATCCTTTCCAGCCCCCTCAAGGCCATCTCAAACTAGACCCAGAGGAAACGGACCTCCAGACTACAGTCTCGGGGTATGCAGTGATCTAAGCAATAGAGTGCCTCCACTTCAAAAACAGGGAGTGCTAAGCCACCCCCTTGCAGAAAGAATTCACAATGACTTCTCAACGCCACTCCTCACCTCTGCCCTAACTGCTCATGCCCCTAGGAGGAAAACTTGCCCATCATGCAAAAAACTGGACTTCATCACCTAAGACCGATGGGTCCTCAACATTGTATCCCAGGGGTACAAATTTTACTTCCACACTCTGCCAACCCCAAAAGGGTTCCCAGACCTTCCTCCAAACCAGTGGGCAAAGGCACAACACCAAATTCAATCCCTGCTCACCGTAAGGGTAATTCAACCTGTTCCTACAGAACAGATAGGTCAATGGTTCTATTTCAGACTTTTCCTGATACCCAGAAAAGAGGGCACTTGGCACCCAATACTAGATCTTTCCATTCTAAACACCTTCCTGGTGGTACCAAAATACAACATGCTCACCCTTCAGCAGCTTCTTCCTGTGCTGGCCAAAGATGCCTGGTTAACCACCCTAGACCTAAAATAAGCCTATTGCACATCCCTATCAGGGACTCATGCAGGAAATACCTATACTTCAGGGCAGAATCTATGCATTATCAGTTCTCTGCACTTCCCTTTGGTTTATCCACTGCTCCCAGAGTATTCACAAAATGTCTGGCTCCTGCCATTGGCTAATGCAGACAGAAAAATTCAAATTTGCACATACTTGGACGACTGCCTGATTCAGGCAGACAGTCAGGAAATGCTGTTGCAGCACCTGACATTTGTAAAGATCCTTCTAACCTCCCTGGGGTACATAACGAAAAGAAATCAAAACTTGTCCCCAGTCAAAAGAGTGTACTCTTGGGAGCAAGCTTGGACACAGCATCCCAGATGGCATTCCTTACTCCAGGAAAAACAAGCCTATCTGACAGGCTACTTCACTCAAATGTCCACTAGAACCCAGCTATCCGCAAGGAAAATCCTGCAGGCCCTAGGGTTCATGGCCTGTTGCATCCTACTAATTCCATATGCCAGATTCCATATGAGGAAACTTCAATGGTACTTAAAAAGTCTTTGGTGCCCACATTCTCAGGACCTGGAAACTATCATTCCTATCATACCCTGTCTAAGGACAGAGTTTCTTTGGTGGGCAACAGCATGCAACCACAACAAGGGACTTTCCTTTACTCAACTCCATGCTGCCCAGACCATAACCACAGACGCATCAGACTATGCCTGGGGGGCACACCTGGACGACAAGTGCATTCAGGGCCACTGGAGCCCAAGTCAAATTCATCTGCACATAAACCAAAAAGAGATGCTAGCTGTTCAGCATGCTCTGACAGCTTTCAGATCCCCTGCTCTCTTCGGGGCCCCTAGTAATCAAAAGCGACAACACCACAGTAATGTGGTACATCAACAAGCAGGGGGGACCCACTCTTACCCACTCTGCAGGCTAGCCATGGCCCTGTGGAACACAGACCTGCACATCTGCAAGCTCAGTTCCTGCCAGGCAAACAAAATTCACTGGCAGACGACTTAAGCAGAAATCTCCTAGATCCACACGAGTGGTAATTAGAACCCAGCACCCTTCAGCCTTCTGATCCAGAAATGGGGGACCCCAGAGGTGGACCTCTTTGCCTCCCCCTGCAATCACCAGCTCAGCAAATTCTGCACCAGGACACCTCACAGCAGGGCCTGGAAAGTAGATGCCCTATCCTTCCAGTGGATAAACCTCAAAGTCTATGCATTTCCCCCTCTGCCCCTTGTCTCAAGAATATTGCTCAAGATAAGACAGGACAGACCAAGGACAATCCTGATTGCCCAGGACGGGCCATGCCAGCACTGGTATCCACTACTGCGCAGCCTGTCACTGGTGCACTCTGGCACCTACCCCAGAGTCTGACCCTCCTCACTCAGCAAGGGGGGACAGATCTTGCATCTGCAACTGCAAACCCTGCATCTTGCAGCCTGGCTTATTCCTTGAATTCTCCCCCAGTGACCAGCCTAAGCAAGCAGGTACTGGACGTCATTCTGGAAGCCAGAAGACCCAGTACAAGGAAATCCTATGCTGATAAGTGGAGAAGGTATTACTCTTGGATTCAGTCTAAAGGTGAGGACACAGCACTGCCCTCCATACCTCTAATCCTGGATTACTTAGCAGATCTACTCCACAGAGGCCTGTCCTCCTCCATTAAGATCCATGCCTCTGGCGTCTCTGCTCATTACAACACTGACCACCTCTCTTCTCTCACCCTCTCTTCAAACAGTTCCTGAGAGGGGCAAACAACTTAAGGCCACCAAGGAGAGCACCCACCCCTGCTTGGGACCTTAACTTTGCACTGGAAAAGCTCACGCTTACCCCCCTTTGAGCTTGCAGCATCAGCAGAGTTAAAATTCCTCTCTTGGAAAACAGCCTTGCTTCTGGCCATCACTTCAGCTAGAAGAGTGTCTGAGCTACAAGCACTTATGGCTGTGGAACCCTTCATTATTTTTCATGCTGACAGGGTCTCCCTCAGGACTAATCCTTCCTTTATGCCTAAAGTGATGTCCAGCGTGGCTCTTAACCAATCTACCCATTTGCCAACCTTCTTCCCTAATCCTCAAAATAAAGGGGAAAGGATCCTGTACTCCTTGGACATGCACAGACAGCTCAGATTCTACCTGGATGGGACAAAACCCTTCAGGAAATCTGACCAGTTACTACTCAGTTTTGCTCTAAGGACAGAGGGCAAGGCCATTTCAAAACAGACTATTTCCAAATGGATAGCACACTGTATCCATTTTTGCTACAAACACCATGGGAAACCAACCCCTCAGGGGGTCAGAACACACTCCACTAGGGCAACTTCTACCTCTACAGCATTCTTCAGGGAGTCCCTACCAGGGACATTCTGGAAGCTGCTACCTGGAATTCTATACACACATTCACCAAGCATTACCTCCTGCCTATATTTTCCAAATCCAGGGTGAGTTTTGGAACAGCAGTCCTGCAGGGCATAATAGCCAGCCCAAACTTTTCTTGACTGCCTCCACCCTTTCTTCAGCTTTGGGAATCAACCCGTGTGTGATGACTGCAACAGTGAAACACGAAGAACATAGTACAGTTGTGTACACTTACCATAAATGTAGATGTTCGAGTTTATTCACTGTTGCAGTCCTGTTTTCCCTCCCTCCAACCCCCTTCTCTCTCCTCTCTATGTATATTACTCGCACCTTACAGGGGTATTGGTATTTACTTTTTACTGGTGGTGATTTTCCCACCATAGCTTAGCTCCCTATTGGGGGGCTCCTGACATTTGGGGCAAGAAAAACTGATGTATTAGCGTTGGCTGCCTGTTTTTATACCCCTGACGACTTGACGTCCATCCTGAAGTGACAGCAACCAACGCAGAAATATTACGTCTCTGGTATTCTGGCCGACTGAGGGCTACCTGCAGGCAGATAACTCAAGTGTGATGACTGCAACAGTGAATACACTCTAACATCTACATTTATGGTAAGTGTACACAACTGTACTTTTTTAAAGTTTTGGAGTAATTGACTGGCCCCAGAAAGTATTGGATCAGTTGGACAGGAAAACAAGAAAAATTATGTATAAAAATCAGTCTATACCAAGATTATATTTCTCCTTCTGAAGGAGTTATGGGCCTAATTAAAACTGATTTACATGTGTAGAACTACAATCATAGTACTGCCTGCATATCTGCTGACCTCACCAGATCCAAACATAATAAAAGCTTTAAAATATGAGGAGAATAACTCTAAGATGACTTCCCTGCTTAGTTTAACAGAAGCGTAAGTGGGAATGGAAATCAAACCAGACGTAAATGAAAATCAGGCAGCAAGTGAATGTGCCAAAAAAAGGCTATAAGGAAAGGATCAGATGAGAAAGCAAGAAATGTGGAAAAGGCATGAATGTAGTTGCAAGTACAGAAATCTCCTGGAACAACCTCATGTCAATCAGGATCTGACTCAGGAATGGTTAAGGTGAATTCAAACCGAGAGAGAAAAAGTTAATATTGGCGGCCCAGGATAGTGGACTATGTACACATTGGTTTACAAAGTCCATTGAACATGTGTGAGAAATGGACAAATGTAGGTTGTGTAAAACAGAACTGGAAACAGTTGTACATCTTGTTGCTGGGTGTGATACACCAATGGCAGAGGGCCTGTATATTTAAGGGCATAATAATGTGGCAGGACTGTTGCACTGGGGATTGTACAAACATTACAGTACTGAAGTAACTTGAGAAGCATTGGAAACATAAGCCATAAAACATTGAGAAGAATGATGAAGTTTATATTGCATAAGTTTACCCATTACCAACAGCTCAAAAAAATAGATTCAAGAAAACCAGATATAGTAGTCCATGCAAAGAAGACAAAAGTAGCACTGATCATTTAAATTGCTACACCTGTTGATTAGTGTCTTGTGTACAGACTGACACAAAGTCATAAAGTACCATTATTTGCAGGCAGAAACAAGGGCATCGAGGAAGGATACCCAGACAGTTCCAATAATTAGTAGGAATATACAGTCATATTTAGACACGCTGTATATACATGTAACTCTGTATGAATTGCAGGAGGGAGTCAGTTCTGGGCACATTGCAGGTGCTACGAAAAGTACTTTTGGCTAACATCAAAGACTGAAACACTAGAGATTTCCAGAAAAACCTTTAGCAGACCCCACCCTCCCCCTTTTCCAAAAGAATCACTGTTTCAAGTAGAAACTGGGAAAAGATCACTATAGATAAGTGGATACCAACCGTCATCAAATAAGGTTACAGCATACCCTGGAAGGAGCTCCTTTTCAAAGGTATTCCACCTGCTCCACACAGCCAGGTGCATCTTCTCCCCTCCGTCCTACAGGATTTATTTTCCCAAGGCACCACAGAGCCAGTCCCTCCTCAATTTGTAATAGGAGGGTTTTACACCATGTTGATGTCCTTCTATTCCTATGTTGCAGTATTCTAGGTGTGGGATTTCATGCCCTAAGGCGACTCGTATGTTGGCTCCTATACAAAAGCTTCAGCTTGGCTGTTGCAGTGTGCATGGGACGTCACATATAGGGCCATAAGCCAGAGGCCTTAAATGTGACATCTGCATGCACAATCCTCAGAACTTTTCAGCCGCAGACTACATTTGCATCATATGATTGCTTCTCCATAGACTTCGCATCCTAAGATAAGTAACCCATTGGGTTTCTAATTTTCTTATTTTTGAAGATTGTTCTTGCTAACGCTTGGTTGTTGTAGCCTTTAACTGATGTTGGAGAAAAAGGGAAAGTGCCAATGCGGGCGCCAGATACCCCATAAAGACGCCCGTGACAAGTGTGTTTTATGCCTAGGCCGGGAACACGATCACACCTCCTGCGCTATTTGTCAGTTGTTTGTGCCCAAAACCTTGTGCAACCATCTAGCCATGTTAAACCTCTACCTGGAACACCAGTGCCTTAAGCGGTTAGCCCTTAGGATGGATCCTACATCGGAAGCTGCACCTGAACCCTCTCACAAGAAGGCCAAGGTTCCTAGGCCTTCTTCGCCTGCTTCCCTATACACCGCCAATTGCTGTTCTAGGGGTTGAGGCATGCTTGGAGGATACATCGACTGCAGCAACATCCCTCGTGGAAGCCATTTCAAAGCCAACAACCGGCACATCCGTGGAGCTTATCCAGACATTGACGACCGTCAATGTTGAGGGGGAACCAGTTTTGGTTTTACCTCTGGCAGGGATCCAGACTTCGGATGTGTTACTGTCCAAACCCGACACCAGACCTGTCTCTGCTTCCTCCCTGGCCAAAAAGAAGCAAAAAGCTGAACATACCTCTCTTCAGAAGTCACAACGGATTGGCAGGCCTTCACCTCTTCTCTCATGCAGGCCTTTATGGCCCTCAGGCCTTCAGCCTCAGCCACCTCCTCCCTGCCTCTTCTAAGCCCTAGGCCTGCCTCTACTTCTTCCCTCCCATCCACAACCCCTCAAGTCAGAGAAGAACATGATTCTTCCTTTTCATCCTCAGAAGAGTCATTTCTTATGTTTCCCAGATTGCCTCCCCCCAGGAATATTACTCTCCTGATGAGGAATCTGAGGAAGGGTATTCTCCCCCTGAGGACATTACCTTTGGTGAGACCATCACCAAGATGAAGGATTACTTTAAATGGGATACGTCCCAAATGACAAGACACCCAAAAAAGTTACTTTGAGCTGCTGCAAGTGGACTCCTCCTCCCCTTAAGCAGTTCCTCCTGTTCTGCTTGCCTATTTGGATGCCTTCAACGCTGCTTCCAAAACTCCTTACTCCCAACCTCTGGCCCCTAAACGTCCTGACCGCTTCTACAAAGTTCCAGAGGACCAAAAATTCCTGGTCAAACCACCCTTGGTGGACCCAGCTGTTATTGCCACCACTGCAGATAAGCAATCTAGACTGCTGCCCTCTGCCTCCCTACTGCCCACTGAAAAACATAGCAAGTACATGGATAGGATGAGGAAGAAGGTATGCACTTCTTCAACTTTGGCTTTCACAGCCATAAATTATCAGACCCACATGACAAAGTATGCATTAGTCTTGGTCTCTCAAGCCTCCTCCATACTAGCATCCTTGCCTGACAACCCCATCAAGACGGACATCTCATCCAAATTTCCTTGGCACAGCAGGTAGCCAGGCATTCCATCAGATGCAGCTACAATGCTGCAGAAGCATCTGCCAGGTCTGCATCATTTGCTTCAACCCTCAGGAGGTACTCATGGCTAAGACTCCAGAACCTCCCTGAGGATTTAAAGTTTAAGATCTCGGACGCTGCTCTGGACCACAATGTGCTTTTCGGCAAACGATCTGCTGACCTTTTTAAAAATCTACAAGAAAAAAGCAAAGAACTCCAGGACATCAAGCACCTGCTTGTGTCACCCATCCCCAAGTATTATAGAAACTACTCTAAGGCCACCTTTGTGAGACATACTCCTCAGCCCTCCTTCTCCTCTTCCAGGTCCCAGAGAGGGGCTAGAAGACCTACCAACTCCAGATCCTCTGCTCCACCTCATCAACCCAGACAGCCCTTTCAGGACAGAGGAGGTCCCAGTAATGTGTGACTGCCTTGCCCACCCTCCCCCCTCAGCCCGCCTTTCCCACTGTCTTCCCCTTTGGCACTCCATCACTTCAGACCAATGGGTCTTAAACATTATTCAAAAAGGGTACTTCTTATCCTGGAAAGAGATGTCACCCAGAAGAGGCATTCCTCTCATCCCCAAAAAACAGGCCCATCTCATGCCACAAGTTCTGGCAGACCTTTTAAAACTAGGCACCATAGAACCTGTCCCTCCAGGACAGGAAGGGAAGGGGTTTTACTCCCGCCTCTTCCTGGTCCCCAAAAAAGACGGCCCCTGGAGACCCATCTTAGACCTGTCCTTCCTAAACCTCCATCTTCAGGTACCATCTTTCAAAATGCTCTCTCTTTCCACTCTGCTGCCCCTCATTCCAGCCCAGGCCCTCATGGCCACCCTGGACCTAAAGGAGGCCTACCTGCACATACCCATCAGGAATTCCCACAGACCGTTCCTGCGTGTCTCTGGACCTGCCTCTCATTTCCAATTTACTGCCTTGCCCTTTGGATTATCCATGGCCCCCGAGTCTTTACAAAGTGCCTGGCTGCAACCATTGCCTTCTGCAGAGCTCAGGGTATGCATATTTATCCTTATCTGGATGACATCCTGATCCTGGCAGAGTCCAGGGATGCTTTATTGAAGCATCTACATTTCACCATGTCCCTTCTGCAGAACCTTGGATTCACCATCAATCTCCCCAAATCCTCTCTGATCCCAAGCTAGGACAACATTTTCCTAGGATGCAGAATCAGAACAGACACAATGAAGGCCTTTCTACAACAGGACAAGGTTCTTTCTTTGACTTCTCACTTCCAGGAAGCTCTACTATCCCAAAAGGTGACTGCAAGGCAGTTTCTTCTTCTCATGGGTTTAATGGCAGCGACCACCCCCATGCTTCCACTGGCAAGAATGCACATGCGCAAGTTACAGTGGTTCCTGAAGAACACCTGGTCCCAATATCTTCATCCCCCTCCTTCCCTCTCTGAAAACAGAAATCAGTTGGTTGATCCAGCAAGTACAACTGAACCCAGGGCTCCCACTACAACCACTCACCCCAACCCAAGTAATGCATACACATGCTTCAGATTCTGGTTGGGGAACAACTCTGGCCTCTTACAGGATTCAGGAAAAGTGGCATCCCACTCTTCAAGCCAAACACATCAATATCAGAGAAATGACAGCAGTCTTTCTAGCTCTAAAGACCTTAATCCCCTTCTGGTTCCAGGGGTGCTCCAGATTGTTACCGACAGCACTACGGTGATGTGGTACTGCTGATATGGGACTTAGCCTCATGTCTCAACTTAGTCCTGCAAGCGGCCTACATACCCTCACAGGACAATCACCAAGCAGATCTCTTGAGCAGGACCTCCTCACCGCAGCACGAATGGATGCTGAGCAGGGAGGTCTTCCTAGACATAGTCCACTGATGTGGTGCTCCACAAATAGACCTGTTTGCCTTCCTCCAGAACAGGCAACTGCAGAACTTCTGCTCAAAACCCACTCCCCTCTAGCATGGAGAGTGGACACTTTCAGCTTTCCTTGGGAGGGGAAGTTCCTTTATGCCTTTCCCCCATTCCCACTGATTCCAAAAGTCCTTCTGAAAATTCATAAGGACAAACCAAAAATCTTGTTAGTGACTCCCTACTGGCCAAGGCAGCATTGGTTCCCCCCTATTTCACAAACTAGCCAAGGGCAATCACTTCAAGTTACCCTACAAGGTGGACCTACTGACACAAGACAAAGGAACTCTCCTACACCCACACTTACAGATGTATTCTCTGACTCTGTAGGTGATGAACTTTTGATCCCTTTCAGACACCACTACTCTGAGGACATGCTTTCAGTCCTAAGGGAGGCAAGGAAAACTACCACCAGAAAATCTTTCCTGGCTAAGTGGGAAAGATTTGCAAAATGCTGTCTGAACAAGTGAAGGGACTCCAGGTCCGCTGAGGTTCCCCTGGTTCTAAACTACCTGTGTCAATTGATAGTGGGCTTTCTTATTCTTCGGTAAAAGTACACCTGTCTGTCATACCAGCTTGCCTGCCCTTGGAACCCCCTCTTGCTTGCCAAGCTCAACATAAAGCTCTTCCTTAAAGGGGTCTTGCACATGAGACCACCTAGGAAACCTTTCCCCCCGCCTTGGGACCTTAACTATATCTTGGAGAAATTAACCCAGCACCCCTTTGAACCAGGTGGGCCTTCTTCCTTACAGATGTGCGCATGGAAGATGGTCCTGCTGGTGCCCATCACATCAGTCAGAAGAGTGACAGAATTGCAGGCGTTAATGGCCTGTCCCCCCTACACCGTCTTCCACAAAGACAGGGTGTCCCTGCGAACCAACCCCTCCTTTATCCCTAAGGTGGTCAATGACCTCTCTCTTAACCAATCCATTCATCTACCCACTTTCTTCTAGAATTAAAGCATACAAAGCTTAAAGGGATTTCTCCCAGGGGATTAAGGGTCAGGATCCAACCCCTAGTAGCCCATCCAGATGATGAACTTGTAGAACAATGGGCCCTTGTACAGCAAAAGGCATCCATGGGCTTTGTAGATACCCTTATTGCATATTATGAGCAATCTATAGATTTGAGTATTACAGAAGTAGCCTCTATTTGTGATGAAACCCGAAAATTTGAGGGGCAGGCATGTTATACCACTTGCCTCAACCAACTAAGCCAGGAATTATTATCTTTAGAAGAACAATTAAAGGACAGGAAAATGAGTAAATTTCATCGTGATAGGGATGATTGAGTGGGGCAAACCTTTTGGCCCCAATAAAAATGTCAAATTCAGTAATGTGGGTAGGAAATCTTCTGAGAGGAAGAGTTCTAGGTCAGTTTTGAAAAAAACTAATAATTCATAGAGTGGGACATCAGTGGAGGACTCCTCTTCTATGACTGATTCTGAGGCACAATATACTGCAGCACCCCCAGCCCCAAAATGTAGGAATTCTGATACTTCTTTAGGGGCAGGGTACGGAGGGGAGGGAGAAAGCATCACTGGAATCAATAATGTAGAAACCTTATTGAAAGTGATGACATGCAAATAGACAATTGTAGCAATGTTTTGAATATTTCTTCCACATCACTCTCACTAACTAAATTACAGTTGCTTAATAAAGGACTTAACTTTGTACCCGCCTTCTTTGTTTCAGAGTATTCTTTAGCACAAGATGTTATTGATTTTTGTTGTTGACTGTAAAATTTTTAAATTCCGGAAGTCCACTTTTATGCCACCCATGCAACACTCGGTCCATATGCTTCAACAAATAGTTCTCAAAGATCTACATTTCCTGTCCTGGGAACATAATATTAGGCCTCACATCCTTTCGAGGAAGGAACAACAGATTATTTTTGACTTGCAACAAAATAAGAATTTAGTGATTTTTACCAGCTGATAAGGGTGGGGCCATTGTGGTAATGGATTGGTACAAATATGATGCCGAAGCTCAGAGACAGTTTAGTAATGGTCGCTACTATATGTATATTCCCCTGGATCCTGGTCCTAAATTTAAACAACAAATTGACCAAGTTCTGTTGTCGGCTAAAGAAGAAGGCTCTGTTTTTTATCATCTAACTGTCCCTGATCCTAGGCACCAATATGTGTACCTTTTACCTAAAATCCACAAAAATTTATATGACCTAACCCCCCCCCCCGCCCGGGACGACCAGTTGTATCTGGTCACAGATCTCTCATGGAACCTTTGTCACAATTTTTGACACAACACCTCCGGCCTCTTCTCGGATATGTCAGATCTCGGATTCAGGACATCATCCAATTCTTACAGATAGTCATGGATACACAACTGGAACCAGAGTGGTTGTTATGCACCCTTGATGCAGCATCTCTATATACCAGTATTCCTCATTGGGCTGGTCTATTAGCCCTGGAACATTGGCTTTTTCAGGCCGAGCTCTATCCACCTGGTTTCAACACATTTCTTATATGCCTTGCTGAACAAATACTCACAAAGAACACCTTTTATTACCATGGTAAGTGCTTTTGGCAGGTAGAGGGCATGGCCATGGGGGCGTCTTTCGCCCTCATCTATGCTGACCTTTTCATGGTTTATGTGGAAGAGCAGTTAATGTATGATGTTACCCACAATTTATATCTTGAGGAAATTAATATATGGAGACACTACTAGATGATTGCTGGATGGTTTGGAAAGCTGATGAGGGGTACTTGCATGAGTTCATCGACTGTGTCAATGGTAATAAGTGGGGTATCCAATTTATGGTCAACTACGACATGGATCAAATTCTTTTTCTGGATGTTTTGATTACTAGAAATCTGGATCACACCTTAGATACCCAGGTTTTTCACAAGTATCTGCAATACAACTCATTATTACATGCTTGTAGCTTTCACCCTCCCCACATTACATGCAACATCCCCAAATCTCACTTTTTCCATATATGTTGGATTTGCTCTCACCCTGACAAATATCATTATTACAAACAGGACCTTGTTAACAAGTTCAAGTCCCAGGGTTACAGAACTGGCACGATTCTCACGGCCAGCAATGTGTCCTCTTCCATGGATAGGAATGACCTTCTGATGTACAAGGATAAACAACAACTTGGCCAACCTGTACTTAGGTTGGTAACCACCTTTGGGCGCAATACCAATGTGTTATTGGATAGTGTTAACAAACATTGGAATATATTATTAGCAGATTTGAGGTTATCAGGCATTCTTCATGATAGATGCCTTTTTTCCTATTGTAGAGGCAAAACCTTGGGTTCATACTTCAATCATTCTCAAACCAGGTTTGATTTTTGGGGAACAAGCTCAAGCATCTTTAACAGGGGAGTTGTTGTAGGGTTGCTATCCATGTGGGCACTGTGTCCATTGTTCTAGGGTGGTCAAGTCCAAACAGTTCACAAGCAAAAATACGTTTTTTGGCCAATTGCAGAATAGGCTGGGTGATTTACCTGGCCACTTGTGCGTGTTCCGCGTTTTATATTGGTCAGACCTCTCGGCCGGTGAGATTACGGAAATCCGAACATCTTGGTGATATCAGGCAAAAAAGACCAAATAATGCACTTTATAAGCATTCTTTGATACATGCTACAGCCACTTTTAGGTTTACCATTATTGACAGAATAATTGGGGATCAGGCTAATAAAATAGGTTGGCACAATAGGGTCTGTATCATATGACTGAATCGCACAAATTGCGAACGCTCATAATATCGAACGTACCGGACCGCAAATTTCCTATTGTGGGGGGGCTGTGCCCCCCCACACCCCCCGCTAAATATATATTCCAACTCCAAGATTGCACTACAGTGAGGAAAGGGCAAATATCCCATTCTTCACTGTACCGCGATCTCAGAAAAGCACTTTGAGGTCCAGTACGTTCGATGATATGAGCGTTGGCAATTTGTGCGATTTGCTCATTTGATACAGACCTGGCACAATATATTGAATAAAAAAGAGAAAACGTGGCTCATTAAACTAGGTGGATTATTCTCATCAGGCTTATAGCCAACCAATCAGCAGGATTCTTGTGTTGTTGCACTTTTGCATATTAGGCTTTGTTTTACTGTTTGATTTTCAACACTGAGGAAGGCTTAGTAATTTTAGGCCGAAATTGGTCTGTTTTTGCCTAATTTATGCTGGAATAAATGGATATTTGATACAGCCACCTTTCACCTTTATGTGCTGGTTTTTGTTTTTTGGATTGCCTTTATGGTGTTTTGGGGCCATCCACTTGCTGTACTTGCCGGTATTTTTTATTGTAGTTTTACCTAGACAAGACCAAGACCATCAGAAAGACTAGCCAGCTTTTTGTCTCTTTCCACCCCAGAGCCCTAGGCAAGGCAGTCTCCAAGCAAACCATCACATGCTGGATCAGGGAAGCTATTTGCTTCTGCTACTCCCACCATGGAAAGGAACCCCCAGGGGGAATAGAGGCCCATTCCACTAGAGCTGTGGCTACCTCTAGGACCTTCATGAAGGGCCTAGACACAGCATCCATTTTGGAAGCAGCCACGTGGGACACTATCCACACTTTCACCAAGCATTACAAACTGGACCAAGTTTCCAGAACTAGGACAGGATTCACCCGGGCAATCCTGCAGGGTCTGGTAGAACCCTCTTCATATACCACCACCCTCTCATCCACATAAGCTGTGGTATGCTCCCACACCTAGAATACTGCAACATAGGAATAGAAGAACATACAATAGTTGTGTAAAATCTTACCCTAACCATAGATGTCCTTCTCTTCCATGTTGCAGTATTCCTTCCCGCCCACCAATCCCCCTAGGTCACATTCCTTACCTGTACTACCTACATTACAGTAGGTCTCCAAGTCACACACCTGGAAACAGCTGGCATTCCTCTTATTGGGCCTTCTTCTCTGCCTGCTGGCCTTCAAGTTCTGAGGATTGTGCGTGCAGACGTCACTTTTAAGGCCCCTGGTTTATGGCCCTATGTTTAACGTCCCAGGCACACTGCAACAGCCAAGCTGAAGCTTTTGTATAGGAGCCGACATACGAGTCGCCTGAGGGCATGAAATCCCACACCTAGAATACTGCGACATGGAAGAGGACATCTATGGATGTTCTTCGTTCCACATTGCTGCAGTCCTTACTATTGGGTAGTCCGCTGTCCAGTCGGCCCGAATACCAGAGTATATGGCTGACTTCGGTCAGTCAGCGCATTAGACTGACGCCAGTACGTCAGGGTACACGCGCATGACCACGCCATATCCTCAGTCTTTTGCCGCATGGTCCGATGCAGAAGCAGTTTTGCGAGTGCAGGTTGGCGTTCTGAAATATTTCCGAAACCGGAGTTTCAGACCGAATCAGAGTTGGCTAAGTACCCGTTGGGGAACATTTTGGTTTTTCTTGCCTCAGTATTTAACCGGATGTCAGAAAAAGTGAATAACTGTATTTCTTGTGGGAAACAGATACCTCATAGGGATTACCATACCTTGTGTATACCTTGTTTAGGGCCTGAGCACGACGTTGTTGGGTGCCGCTCTTGTGCTAGGTTTAACAAACGCACTATTAAGAGGAGGTTAGACTGTGCCAGGTTAGTGTTTGGGAAGCGTTGCAATTATAAAATGCCGTCGGATACTCCGCCGCTTCATCCAAGAAGCGTAAGGACAAAACAGTGAAGCCTAGGGTTGATGAACCGGCAGTCCCGGACGTCGGTTCTTTAGAGGGCTCAGTGGAGCCAGAGGTTTTGCCAGGAGTTTCTATGGAGTCTCAGGCAGAAACTTTACTGTTACAGGATGTGCCTTCTCAGGAGGTAGGCCAGGCTGAGGGGGCTTCTCAGGTAACTGTTCTTCCATCTCTTCCCAAGGTAGTTAGGGCCTCTCCTTCTGTTGCCAAAACTTCTTTGAGAGGTCGGCCAAGTTCAGCTTCAGTGGGGGCTTCTCCTAGCATTTCGGGTTCTGTACCTAAGAAACATATGCTTAAAATGGCAGAAGATTTGATTACTATGATTAGAGGTTCTATGCCCCTCCTGATAAGAGGCCTAGGGTGGAACCGGAGTTTGATAGTTTTGAACAGTGTTCAGAGGCTTCTGAGTCTTCTGGAAGATTTGCAGGAGTATCCGGCTTATTCTGATTCTGATGTGGATAATTCCACTCCTACAGCTTCTCCTCCTGAGGATTTCTCATTTTCAGAGACTCTGCATTCCATGAGGGAGCACTTTAAATGGGAAGGCCAGGATTACTCTGATTCCAGGAAAAGGCTTAGGGAATTCTTGTTTTACCCCAGCATAGGCCCTTAGCTATACCTCCTGTGTTGAATGTGGTGGAGGATGTTTTGCAGAGGCTTCCTGAACCCTGATTCTTTGCCTCCTGCTCCTGTTAAACCTGATAGGTACTATAGGGTGCCCAAGCTCATAAGTATTTGTTTAAGAGTCCTAGGGCGGACCCAGAAACTGTTTCTCAGGGGCCTAAAGGTGTTAAGGCCTCTGTGGTTAAAAATCCTGTTCCCACTGATAAAGAGGCCAGGGCTTTGGATAGGTGGGGAAAGAAAGTGTATACTTCTTCCACTCTAGCCATGAGAGCGTTGAATTGTCAGTTTCACATGCTAAAATATCAAAATTATCTCCTTTCACAATTGAAATCTAAGGTGGATGCTTTGGCGGAAGGTATTGAGTGTAAAGAGTTGCTGGATTTGGTTCATGTGTCTGAACAAGTGGGTAAGCATTCTTTGCAATGTGGTTTTGATGCTGTACAGGCCTCCTCGAGGGTGGCTGCCACTAGTTCTGTTCTTCGCAGGCATGCCTGGTTGAGGGATCAGAATTTAGCTGAGCATGTTAAGACAAGGATTTTGGATGCTCCTTTACAGTCTGATGTGTTGTTTGGTTCGCCTGTGGAAGCAGTTTTAAAGAAAATGGAGGACAAAGCTAAGTCTATGCAAACTGTTAAAGATTTTTGCAGGTGCAGCCACCAAGTTTAGTAGAAATTGGCCTGCTAAGGGGTGGACATATCCTGCTTATGATTCCCAGTCTAGGGGTAGGTCTAGACGTGGTAGGGGCAGAGCTCAAGGTTCTTTTAGGCCTAGAACAGGGAGTTCACCTGCTCAGACTTCTGGTGAGGGCAGGGGTCAGTCCTTTCGTAAACAGACCCAATGACCTGCCTTTTCAGCTGCCAGTAGATTCTCGTCTGGCAGCTCCTTTGGGAGGAAGACTGTCTCTTTTCAAAGAAAATTGGGATTTAATTACTCAAGACAGATGGGTGTTGGATATCATTCACCACGGCTACAGGTTTTATTTCCATACAATGCCCCCTTTCAAAGGCATGCCAGACGTTCCTCCTCCTCAAAGAAAAGAGGCTCACAAGCAAATTTCTCAGTTACTCCAGATGGGGGCCATTCAGCCAGTCCCTGTATCAGAAAGGGGCCTAGGATTTTATTCTCGCCTGTTCCTAGTGCCAAAGAAGGGGAACACGTGGAGACCAATTTTGGATTTATCTCTCCTCAACACTTATCTGGACATTCCCAAGTTCAAGATGTTGACGTTACAACAGCTTTTACCTCTGCTGGGCAAAGATCACTGGATGGTAACTTTAGATCTCAAGGAAGCTTACCTTCATGTGCCTATAAGGCTAAGTTGCAGGAAGTATCTGCGGTTTCGAGCTGGAAATTCTCATTATCAGTTCTCTGCATTGCCCTTTGGCTTATCTACTGCCCAGAGTATTCACAAAGGTTCTGGCTCCAGTGATAGCTTACTTCAGGCTACAAGGAATTCAAATCTATCCTTACTTGGACGACTGCCTGATTCTGGCTCAAGAAAAGGAAGACCTTCTACAGCATCTGGAATATGTTATAGCAGTGCTAAGATGCCTAGGGTATTCTGTGAACGAAATAAAGTCCAGTCTAGTACCCTCTCAAGACATGTGCTTTCTGGGTGTGAGACTGAATACAGCAGCCCAGATGGCCTTTTTAACCCCGGACAAACAAAAGAGTCTATCACTTTACTTCCATCAACTATCTCATCAGTCCGTGCTGACTGCAAGGACAGTCCTTCAAGCATTAGGGTTCATGGCATCTTGTATTCTGGTGCTTCCCAATGCCAAACTGCATATGAGGAAGCTACAATGGTATCTCAAAATGTATGGACACAGCACTGCCAGGATTTGGACACTGTCATTCAGATAATACCTTGCCTTCAAAAGAATTTTGTGGTGGGCTCAGGAATGTCACCTAAACAAGGGACTCTCTGTGACCCGGCCAGAGGCGAGTCAGATTTTAACGACAGATGCCTCGGACATTGCTTGGGAGCTCATCTACAGGGAAAGTGGATACAAGACAAGTGGCCTGCCAGACTACAGCATCTACATATCAACATGAAGGAGATGTTAGCAGTCCAGTTTGCATTAATGGCTTTCAAGGAGTTACTTCTTCCAGGGCAGGTGTTGATTCTAACAGACAACACAACTGTCATGTGGTACATCAACAAGCAAGGGGAACACATTCTTATCCTCTATGCAGGCAAGCAATGATTTTATGGGAGACTGCGCTAAGCTTGCAACTAACTCTTCAGGCAAGGTTTCTGCCAGGAGCACAGAACTCCTTAGCAGATGTGTTAAGCAGACAAATCATGGATCCCCACGAGTGGAAACTGGATCTTCATGTATTTCAGAAATTGACAGTGTCATGGGGAACTCCAGACATAGATCTGTTCGCTTCTCCACTAAACCACCAGCTGCCAAAGTTTTGCACAAAGGGGTTTCATCACACAGCTTGGAAAGTGGATGCTCTGTCTTTCAGTTGGAAAAACCTTCATGTGTATGCCTTTCCACCTCTGCCTCTTCTTCCAAAGGTGCTATTAAACGTCAGACAAGACAAGCCAAGGATGATTTTGATAGCTCCAGATTGGCCTCGGCAACACTGGTACCCACTACTAAGGAGTCTGGTAAGGAAGCCTCCATGGCCTTTACCTTTGATTCCTCATCTGTTATCTCAGAAGGACGGTCATCTGCTCAATGTCAAGCTTCACTCTCTTCATCTAACAGCCTGGCATATTCTGTGTTAAAGCACAGCAGGTCTCAACTTCCTCAACAAGTTTTAAATGTGATTATGGAGGCTAGAAGACCTAGTACAAGGAAAGTGTACGCAGAAAAATGGAAGAGATTTTTATTTTGGAGTACAGCAAAGAATTTGGAGGTTTCTGAGCCTAATTTGAGTGTGGCTCTTCAATATCTTACTGAGTTATTGGACAAAGGTTTGTCCTTCTCTTCCATTAAGATTCATGCTGCAGCAATTTCAGCTCACTATGATTGTGACCCACCATTGTTTTCGCATCCTTTGTTCAAGCAGTTTCTTAGAGGGGCAAAGAATATAAGACCCCCACGCACAGCCCCTACTCCTGCTTGCGATCTCAATTTTGTGTTGGAAAACTTACTCTACAACCTTTTGAGCCTGCGGCTACTGCTGAATTGAAATATTTGTCATGGAAGACTGCTTTTCTGTTGGCTATTACTTCTGCAAGAAGGGTGTCTGAGTTGCAGGCCCTTATGGCAGTAGAGCCCTTTTTGATTTTCCATACGGATAGGGTATCATTACGTACTAATCCTTCCTTTATGCCTAAGGTGGTTTCTAGTGTGGCTTTAAACCAAACTATTCATTTGCCTACGTTTTATGCAGACCCCCAAAATAAAGGGGAAAAGATTTTGCACACTTTAGATGTACACAGGCAATTGCGTTATTATTTAAGCAGGACTAAGGATTTTAGGCAGTCTCAGCAGTTGTTTGTTTCTTTTGCTTTGAGTTCGCAGGGCAAGCCTGTGTCAAAACAAGCTATTTCTAAGTGGATTGGGTTTTGCATTGCATTTTGTTATTCCCATCATGGCAAGGAGATTCCAGCTGGGATTAGGCCTCATTCCACTAGGGCTACTGCCACTTCAACAGCATTTCTAAGGGGTGGCAACTAAGGATATTTTGGAGGCAGCTACTTGGAGTTCAGTGCATACTTTCTCTAAGCATTATCACCTTCCTATCTACTCTAAGTCTAGGGCTGGTTTTGCCACAGCTGTTTTGCAAGGCATGTTGTCAGCTCCTACTTCTTTATGATTTGCCAGCCTCCCTTACCTCTGCTTTGGGATTCTACCCAATAGTAAGGACTGCAGCAATGTGGAACGAAGAACATAGTACAGTTTTGTACCTACCATAAATGTAGATGTTCGAGGATCCACATTGCTGCAGTCCAATTTACCCTCCCTCCTTCCCCTCTGTGTTTAGGGGTGGTTGTGTAGGTGAGGTTATATGTTGATGTTTTTGTATGTATTTTTGTATATCTTGTACATAAGTTTGGTGCAGGTATTTTGAGCCTTGTCTTTTTAGGGTCTTCTGACATCTGGGGCAAGAAAAGACTGAGGATATGACGTCGGTCATGCGCATTAGTACCCTGACGTACTGACGTCAGTCTAATGCGCCCTGACCGACGTCAGCCATATACTCTGGTATTCGGGCCGACTGGACAGCGGACTACCCAATAGTAAGGACTGCAGCAATGTGGATCCTCGAACATCTACATTTATGGTAGGTACAAAACTGTACTTTATGGTAAAATTTTACACAACTATTCTTTCCTTGTGCTACGAAAAAGACAGTGGAGACCAGTACTGGACTTAACTCAGCTCAGTCCTTTTCCTCAAGGTACCCACTTTCAAAATGCTCTTTCTTCAGACCTCTTCTTCCCTTTATTTTCTTACAGTCCTTTCTATTATCGGACTTTAAGTACGCATACCTGCAAATTCCCCAACACTTGTCTTGTAGGAAATTCCTGAGATTTTCTACTGGCTCGTCTCATTTGCTTTGCCCTTTGGGCTTTCTGTGGCCCCCAGGGTTTTTGCAAGGTGCATAGCTCCAGTTATAGTAATTTGCAGGACTCTGGGAATACAAAAATTCCTCTACATAGACTATTTGCTTATCTAGGCCTCATCACCTCAGACGCTGTAGCAGTACCTGAAGTTCATTATCAATATCCTGCTGCAAATGGGGGTCACAGTTTCAAAAAGCCTTCCTTCAGCACACTCGGGACCTTGTTTCCTGGGACCTGCCCCAGGAGAAAGTGCAGAGCTTTACAAGTTACTTCAAATCCCTCTTCCTTCCCCAGGCTTTCTCAGGGCACTAGGTTACATGGCAGCAGCCATCCTTATGCTACCACTGGCCAGGCTACGTGTGAAGAAAGTACAGTGGTACCTGAAAAATGTATAGTCTCAACACTTTTACCCCCTGGACACGTCTCCCTCATCTCTTGTCTCAAGAGGGAGATCCTTTGATGCACGACACAAGTGAACCTCAATCCAGGCCTACCCTTCAAGGTGCAGACTCCATGACAAGAACTGTACACAGATGCCTCCAACAAGGCTTCGGGGGCATGTACAGGGACTAGCAAAGTTCAGGGTTGTTGGCAAACCAACCTCAAGGTGAACACATCAACCTGAAAGAGATGAGGGCTCTCATTGAGGCCCTACAGGTCTTCTTCCATCTCTAGAAAGCAGGATCTGTAAGACTATTCACAGACAACACAACGGTCATTTGATATTTACACAAGCTAGGAAGGACAACTTCCTACCAATTGTGCAGGTTGGCTCAGATTGCTTGTGACTGACCATCAGATTGAACATGTCCCTTCAAGCAGTTTACATTCCTTCCCAGGAGAGTCTCCCTCTGCAGGTCCATCAAAAAAACCCACAAGTGGATGCTCAACAGGCTGGTCTTAGACATGGTCCACAGGTGGGTCACAGCACAGATTTGTTTGCCTCAGAGAACAACAAAGAGCTCTCTGTTTTCGGCACAAAGATTCCTTGTACCCAGGCTTGGAAGGCAGATGCCTTATCTTTCCAGTGGACAAGAATGTTTCTCTATTCCTTTCCATCACTTCCTCTGCTACCAAAAATCTAGAAAGGAAAAGATAAGAATTGTACTGGTGACTCCCTTTTGACTAAAGCAGCATTGTTTCCCTCTTTTTATATCTTTTAGTCAGGGGTAGTCCCGACAAACTACCCCACAAAAGAAGGCCTCATTGCTTCTCCCCAACCTACCATCCCTTAAAACTAAACCTGTAGGTGATGGGCAAGGGCGCCTGCAGGCAGGTGCAAGGGGGTGCACTTGCACACCCCCTGGAATCGGCTGGCCGGCCAAGAATTTAATTTTATTTTAATTTTAAAAAAAGTTTTTTTTTTTTTTTTTTTTTTTTTTTAAAGAAAGGGCATTCCTGTTTAAGAACACCCTTTGCATCCCATTTTAGGCGCCGGAACCATAGGTCGAGGAGGAGGGAACCCCCTCCCACTTTTACAGCTGCAACTTAAGACCTGACTCATGCATGTGCCGCATGCTACGTAATTTAAAACAAAAGTGTGCGGGGGAAAAAAACAATCGCATCAGTTCCTGGTAGCCACACTGTCAACTCCCACGGGTCGGAAAGCTCCATTTCATTTAATTTCTATATGCAGGCTGAGCTGTGCTCCGTTTCATTTCCTTATGCAGAACTGTGCTCCTTTCCTTGAGTGAATCCTGCTTTTTTCATAGCACATCAAGGCTGTGTGTTTTAACTGGCACATGCTGTCTAGTGAAGTGTGGCAGCTAAATCTGGGATCTGGGAGTACAGCATGATGCAAAGTGGGTGGGTTGCATGAATTAAGAACTGTATTAGCTTGCATCTTTTATTAACTTGAAACGTTGCAATGTATTATAAGATGTGAAAGGTGGAGTGAAAGTTTAGATATTAACAGCTTAAATGTTGACAAAATATCTAAAGTTCAAAATATCAACAGTTAAAAATATCTAAAGAAAAAATATCTACAAAATTGAAGTTACACCAGGGAAGTGTATATGGCCTTTCCTCACTGTTGCACCACTTCGAAGATGGTATATATAATTAGCAGGGGAAGTGGGAGTGCAACCCAAATACTGGTTTGAGATATGATTAGGTTTTATTAATGTTTTGCGCTTAGATTGCTTTTAACTGTTGGTATTTCGTACATTAGATATTTTTGTAGATATTTAGATGTTTCGATCTGTTGCCCTGCACCCATATATATGTCGACTGATTTCTATCTCACATCTTGCTATTTTTTATGTGGATTTTTCTCACATTGATTCCTTAATTGTGCACATGCTCAAAAATAAATATTTCATTTCTACAAAGGGAAAGGTTGGCTCCTGATTAAAAGTCATTGATGAGGTCTGCAGCTGTCATCTGCCCATCTTCACATGTGAAATCTAAGTAGCCCAGCTGATGTAAGCAGTGTGGCTCATCAAATTATATATAACTTATAATATATTAGTGATGAGATGTTACATTTTTAGATGCATTAGCATTGAAGTGTGGCCAGAATGTGGTGTTTCCAAAAATAGTTTTAGAAACTATGTGCATTTAGTTCTGTAATAGGCAGACATGTATGCAGCCTTTTTTATTCTTAATTCTCTGATTTGAATTATCCTTGCACAGTTTCATATAGCAGAAAAAAGTAGTCCAACATTTATGATTATGAAACCATACCTTCAGTGTTAAGAAATAAACTGCTGCATAGTCTGACCATTCTATTAAAGTCTGGCAGGATTGCTTACAGCAGCCAGCCCACTGGTGCAGAGGTAAGGTGTTTGCCTTGCTGGACCGGACACAAGCAATAAATTAGTGAGGTCAGGCACTATGGAGCAAGAAATGAGGAAGAGGTGCCTGCTTGCAATCCCAGGTTAAAGTCTCATGAAGTACCACTTTAGGAGTGATAAGTAGTGTTAGCTAGAGGTCAGCTTCCCCAGTTGAATGCTCTTGGAGCATCAAAGGTAGGCATCCTATCAGGGTGGTATCATAAAGGAAACTTCTTTGGATTTAGTCTTGAGATCTAGAGCAAAATATATTATTTGAAGGTTTACAACCAACTATAATAGTGGAGCAAATTGTATTCTCTTGAAAAACAAACATTTTTCATTGAAATAAAATATTAACTTTGTTTTATTAACTGGACTAAATGTTAAATATTTACTAACTGAATTTAGTATGATACTAGTAGGAATAAGGAACTTGATTTCATATGGTTTCACTACTCATCCTGAACACACACACACACACACACACACACACACACACACACACACACACACACACAATTAAATCCATATGGTTGCTCTTAGTTAAAATCCATAGACATATAACTTAACAAATTTTTATAAAGGTTAATGTAAGAGGTTCTGAAATACATGCATACGTTTATATGAAGTCCTGTAAAATATATCTGCAGGTGACTATAGAAATACATTACTTTTCAAACAATACATTTTATTCCCTATTTGAAAAAAAAAAAAAACGGCATTTGATATATACTAGGCCACCTAGTATACATCGTGGTACAGTAGGTATCTAAAAGTGCATGTTATGAAATTGCAGGGAAAGTACGTATTTCATTACATAAAGCACCCATGGGGCTGTAAATGAAATGTTTAAGTAACTAATGTTACTTTGCATTTCAATTTCTTCCCAAGAAATTCTGCAGCTCATGCTGTTTTCATAATATTTAGCAAAGTAATGTTCCAAACTGCTATTTTCAATTATCTCCAGTGATTCCATTATTCTGTTTTGCTCTCAGCGCTTCAGGTTTGGCACAAACTGTGGTAGTTAAGAAGCTGAGTTGCACTGTGAGGAAAGTACATAGGTGATATTATTCAGCTCTTTAATTAGACCTATTTGTAGTTACTGATCTACTACTTATTTTTTCTTTGGTAGTGTAATTTGTCCATTGGTAGTAAGTGACTTTTTATTTTAAAAACAGTCTGGGTTTGAATAACTGCACAAATATATATTTGTCCTGTGTGTCATCAAGAAGGTACTTTGTCAGAAGCAGTTGCAGTGATTCTAGCAATGTTTTAAGTTCATGACAGCAATATTTATAATCTGCTCCTATTTATTTTAGGCTTTGTCCAGATTTCTTGCACTAAGAGGTTGAGGTGTGTGTGAGAGAGAGAGAGAGTGTGAAATGCCCACGTTAGCGTTAGCAGGTGGATTTTATTTTCAAGTGCATTTTCAAGGAATTGTGAGCTTCAAGGGAAGAGAAATTTACTGCTGCTCATGCTAAACCTACTTAAAATGTGCAACTGTTTTGTTTAGCAAATGGTATCACTATTGTGGTATAACATTTTTAAAGCAGCACAGCAGGTAGCATACTTACATCTTGATACAGAAGGCTATAGGTTCTACTCCCACAACATGTAGATTTGTATTTTAAGGAGGTGGAGTGCTACAGTCCTGAGTATGTCCTCCTTTGGATGAGATGCCTAATAACTATGAACTTTTTTTTCAGCCACCCATTCCCTATTGCAATATGCCATTAATATAACGTAGGCAATTTATTCTTCAAGGGCAGCAGGCATTGAATTTGTAGATTAAACACTGAAATATAAACTTGTTTTCTAGCAACAACCTCTTCATTGGTTTCAGATCTCTTTAATGTGGAATTATTCAGATGACTTTTACTTCTGCAAAGATTCTGCATATTAATTGATATTGGTGGATTGTATGACAGAAGTTTGAGTAGAGTGGCCCTTTGTTATGGCTAGGCTTGCATAGGCCCTAGGGCCGATAGCCTAGTACCAACCTATGAACCTATATACATATCAAGCAGAACGCCTCATTGGCCCTCTTCAAAAGGAACCTTGATGATTGGATGGGAGATAGGAAATTCATCCCGGGGATCATGTCAATCACCCTGCAAGACAGGGGCCTGGAAAAGTAAATATTGTAGGAAGAAATATCCAGGGAATTGTTATGGCTAGGCTTGCATAGGCCCTAGGGCCGATAGCCTAGTACCAACCTATGAACCTATAAATGTTCTGAATTGGGCAGGTTGTCATTATTGGTTCATATGATTTGTTTCATTGTTTAAAGGAAAAATGTTCAGAACTATAAATTTAAAACACGCTCTAACAAGTGGTGCTGTATTATACAAGGGATATAATTCAATTATTATATAGTATAATTAATACAGTCAGGAAGGTGAATCAAATAGCTTTTCCATGGTTCTAAAAATGTGTGCAAGGAGCCTATAATTTGAAAATAGCCCGAAGGTAAACTTACCCTGCCACTGGCCAGATGTATTTTCTTTGAATGCGGGTTTCAATGTTGTTTCAGTGAATGTGGGTTTCAAAGGTAGAGAAGTTTTAATGCCAAGTCTGTTTTCATTGTAAGACTATTGCTTTGTTTAGGTTTAGTAAATGTCTATCAGTGTTTGTGCTATAAAATTTGAAATAAAAGTTGTAAATGAAATCCAAATATCTGTAATCATTGTAGAAGTAAAGCATAAAACAGTATGCACACTGAGAGATTTGAACAGTGTCTATGACAAATGGGGAGAAATAGCCAAGTAATGGGATACTGGAATGGCTGCGTGGGTGGGGGGGGGTGGGCCTGAGTGGGTGGGGACAGAAGAGGGGGTGGGGCTGCATAGGCGGGGCTTGGGTTTGCACCCCCCTGAAAAAAATCCTGCGGGCTCCCTTGGTGATGGGATTCTGATCTCTTCCAGACACCCATATTCTCAGGAAGTGCTTCAGGTTCTCCAGGAGGCAAGGAGATCCACTACTTAAATGTCTTACATAGCCAAATGGAAGAGATTTTCATTCTGGTGTCGCTAAAAGTCTGGATCTCATAAAATGCGAGTTTCCTCCTATTTTATTTTGTTTCTGTGAGCTCATGAAAGGCAGTTTGGCATATTCATCCATTAAAACCCACTTAACCATCTCAGCCTGTCTTCCCCTTAATTCTGCTGTTATGTCCAGACTTGAGGTCAGACATTTTTTAAATCCTCTGAGAAAACCTGCACCTCCCTCTTGTGATGTCAGGTATGTGTTGGAAAAACTCACCTTGCCTCCCCTTGAACCAGCTACTTCCTCCTCTCTAAAATTCTGCACCTGGAAAACCTTTCTGTTGGTAGACCTCAATTCTGCTAGATGCGTTTCAGAGCTTCAGGCACTCATGGCTACTCCCCCTTCCTTATCTTTCTAAGAACAGTGTGACCCTGAGGGTCATTCTCTCCTTTATGCCTAGAGTGGAAAATAAGATGTCCTTCAATCAGGCCGTCAACCTGCCCATCTTCTTTCCCAACCCTCAGAACAGGGGAAAAAGTATCCTAAATTCCTTGGATGCACACAGACAGCTCAGATTTTAGCTGAACAAGACTGTCTTTTTTGAAAAGCAGACCAGCTGTTTGTTTCATGGACTCTAAGCTGGGCCAGTCAGTATTCAGACAGACTGTTGCTAACTGGATTTCTAGGTCCATATTTTTGTTTTTTGCTTCACTTGCCATTTCCCTAAGGCCCATTCCACTAGAGCAGTAGCATTTTCTGGAGCTTTTATACAAGGGATCGATAGCTCCAAAACAGTCCTGGCAGCAGCTACTGGTCATCAGTGCACACTTTCACTAAGCGTCACAGAGTAAATGCCTTCTCCAAGTCCAAAACTGCCTTCGCCAGATCAGTCATTTCTGGCCTTTTAGACAGTTGTCACACTTTTTAACCATCCTCCATTTTACTCCCTTAAACTTTTTGAATCCCCCATCTGTTTGAAATACTGCAACAGTGATTTCAGTTCAGACATAATGCAGTTGTGTAAGAAAATGCCACAACAGCAGATATGCTACTGATCACTGTTTTAGTATTCCTTCCCACCCACCTCCCCCCTTCTTTTCATCTGTATCTTTCCTTTTCACTCTGCTGCTTAGTCTGGCATGCTTCAAGACCAAGGAGGACCTTCTTATCCTTATGTCCCCTCCTAGCTGACTAATTTCTTCCTAGATGCTTTCATTCTGCTGGTTTGGAGATAGTCTGGGAATTTGCGCACATGCATCTGCTTATGCACCTCTGCACTCACAGACTGAGGTCCATATGGCTTATGGAAGGTTTAGGCTTTGGTATGCCAGCCAGATGTCAGTGATGATATCCCATCTGCTTGTAATACTGCCGCAGTGGTCCTTAGGTTATCTATTGTTATGGTAAGTTCTTACACAGCTGCAGTTCTTGGGTCCAGTCTTCCCCTCTCAGGGTCCAAGAAGTTGAGAAAAGCATACCGTGTCCTGACAAAACAGTCTTTTGCTTCCTCCGTTTGCAAGGTCCACATGGCATATTACAGAGTGAAATTTGGACAAGTTGATATGAACCTTCCTAAAAGCTCGGAGTGACCTAGGGAGTATTCCCTTTTCCCTCTTATCTGAGGGTAGAGGGTACTGGCCCACCTGCCCCGTATTTAGTTGCTCATACTGAGGTCAAGGGTCACCAGTGTCAAAGGGTGAACTAATCACCCTCCCATGCTGACCACAACCTTGATATATTCCACTCTAGGTCTTTAGAAGCTGTTTGTGTCTCAAGGCTGGACTGTGAAGTTGTCAGAGCTGTCTATTCCTGAGTAGCTTGGCATTGGTCCTACATCAGACCTGGCCAGATCGGTGGCTGGAGTTGAGATATCACCTAGGTCTACAGATCAAAGAGGGTCCTTCCCCACTTGGCCGGCCTCTGAGTTGACATTCAACATCATGGACAGGATTTTGTCCCTCTTAGAGATGGATTCATGGCACCAGGTGTCAGATCCATCACAATGTTCTCATCTTCCTGGGCCTTGGCTCCACATGAACATGTCCAGGGAAAGCCTGCACCAAAAGGTCTTGAGCATCCCTAGATCCAGGGCTCTTCTGATTTTCCTATGTACCCCGCAGCCAGGGAGATGCATAAGATGCATCACTTTAAAAGGAAATAGTAGAATAAAGCTGAGGAATCCCTGACTGAGGATTCTGATTGTGATGAAGCAGAAGGATCCCCAAAATCCCTACATGACAATGCCTCCTTCAGTGACCTCCTTGAATTGAGACCGTAAATGAACTGAACCACTGAAACCCCTTTCCCTAAAGAGTCTGTCTTGAGGCCTGTGGTGCAGGCCCATCTAAATTCTGGGTATTACCCTCTCCTGATGCGCTCATTGACCTTGTGTCCAGTAGGGCATGGAGCAAGCCATTTGTGGTTGAGCCAGTACTGCACAACCCTGACAAAATTTTGGTTTTGCTCAAGGGATAGGTCTTATGGAGTTAGGGTCCTGTATTTGATGCCATCATGGTTGCTGCAGCCATGAAGTGAATGTCAGTTCATTCCTGTGAGAGTCATAAACATTAGACAGATTTGGGAAGCACATATATACTTTTTGCTGTACATGAGCCGAAGTATATGGCACATCTTAATAGGCTTCAGAGGGATTTAATCAGTGAAGTGTTTGCCAGTGGCATCCTAAGCAGCAGTTGAGTCTTAAAGTTGCTGTCAGCTGCCTGTCAGGTGCCAGGATCCGCCACATAACGCATGCACTCAGGTCACTCCACAATAAGTACAATTATGACACTGTCATTGTCCATGTTGGTGTGAATGACCTGAGGCGTACCTCCCTGGACTACATGAAAAGAGACATGGAGGAGCTCTCTGATCTTGTATCCCAGGCAGGTATGACTCTAACCCTGAGTAGCATCCTGCCATCACCCAGAATGATATCACAGTACAAGGACAAAATGATTGACTTCAACAATTGGCTAAGCTTCTGGTGTCATTCTAAGGGAATCCAGTATTTGTCTGCCTGGGACGACATGACTGTCAGTCCACGATGCTTTGCCAGAGATGGCCTGCACCTGTCGCCCTTAGGATTCCAGATACTGGCTAAGACTCTTGCAACCCCTATAGTGCCCTTTTTAGGCAAGGTTCAAATGACAAATTCACCACCGTAACAGGTACAAGCAAGCAAAATCTGAGAGTAATGCTACTCAATGCTAGAAGTCTAAACCTCAAAATGCACTCACTCGAGGCACTCCTTAAAATGGAGAACATTGACATCTGTGCAGTGACAGAGACCTGGTTCAAAGCTCCAGAGAGCACCCATGCATTACCAGGCTTCAATTCATACCACACCTTTTGGCCACCTAACCCAGAAAGAAGCACTAAAGGCGGAGGCGTGTCCATATTCATTAAGGATATCCACACCTCCAGGCTAGTTGCACAGCATAATGCATCCGAGATTATCCAAGTGCAACTAACTCTGGGCAAGACCGCAATCCAAATTGTAGCTTGCTACAGACCCCCCACCATGCCCCAGGTTTCACACTCCTTATTTCTTGATACACTGGAAAGTATTAGAGTACAACCCAACACCCTAATAATGGGCGATTTCAACTACCCCACCATTAACTGGGAAAACTACTCATGTACCAACTCTTTTGCTCAACGTTTTCTAGAATTCATAAATTCCAACACCTTGGATCAACTTATTCACACCCCCACCAGGGGCAGCAATATCCTAGACCTGGTCATTACCAACATGGGAAACCGGTGTTCCACACCAGAGGTCAATTCCTCGTTGGTCAGATCCGACCACAAGCTAATCAGCCTAGACATCCACATCCCACCCCCCAGCCCCAATTAGGGAAACCATTGTAAAAACTTCTAAAAAGCCAACTTCACACTTTTTAAGACAGAAGTGGCAAACTTCATGACACCCATGCAGACGGACAGTAGAGGTATGACTGCCGAATCCTACACAAATGCACTTTATAAGCACTTACATGAGTGTATGGATCATGCTATCCCTAATAGAACCAAGATGTTATCCTCTAAAAAAAGGAAGCCAATCTGGTGGACCTCTGCCATAAACAAACTACAACAGAAGAAAGAAACTGTTGCAAAAAAGAGTAAAATCCCATGACTGGAAGAACTCCCTGGTCAACCTCAGTAAGAAGCTGAGATCCCTCATAAAATCCTCCAAAGCTAGTTACGAAAACAAAATTGCCACTGACTCTAAAGACAACCACAAAGCATTCTATAGCTACGTCAAGAATCTAAATGGGAACACTCAGATCTGCTCTGAGTTGCAGCATAATGGCACTAAATATACAGAACCAACTGATATTGCCAACATCCTAGCAGATAGGTTCAGTGCTAACTTTACCCCCTCTCACCCCCTAGAGGGCCCATCTCTATACCTGAAGAATGCAAAGTTCCTATAATCACGGCTGCACAGGTTAAAAAAAAACACTCTCCAAAGCCAAGAACACAGCATCCATGGGACCTGACAATATCCCAGGCTGCGTTCTACACGAACTACAGAATGAACTGGCACCCTACCTAAGTACCATGTTCAATCATAGCCTCACCTCAGGCTTTGTACCCACTGAATGGCGCACCGCAACAGTTATCCCACTCCACAAAGGGGGAGCCACGACGGACCCTGGGAACTACCACCCCATTAACCTGACAAGCCTAGTCTGCAAGGCCATGGAACGTATCATCATGGAACTCATAAACAAAGACCTTGGTAATCTCCAAACTCTGGACCCTACACAGTTTGGATTTGTAAAAGGCAGATCATGTCTCCTAAACCTGATTGACTTCTTTGAAGCAGTCACCAAAGCCATAGATCTGGGTAAAATGGTTCACACAGCTTATCTAGATCTCGCCAAGGCTTTCAACACCATCCCCCACTCTGGAATTATAGATAAGCTCACTAAACTAGGTATAAATCCCTATGTCACAAGATGGGTTGCCAACTGGCTCACGGACAGAACCCACACTGTGAAAGTAGCGGATTCCAAATCAGACATCAGACCAGTGACAAGTGGAGTACCACAGGGTTTAGTCCTGGGTCCTCTCCTGTTTGGTATCTACTTCTCTGAAGTGCAGGCCAACACAGAAGGTCTTTGGCTAACAAAGTTTGCAGATGACTGCAAACTAGGAGCCATAATCGAAACTTAACAATTTGGACAAACTACAAAAGGGCCTCAGTGAGACAGATACCAGGTGTCAAAGCCATGGCCTCAAGCTCAATGCCAAAAAGTGTATTGTCATCCCCTTTGGTAAAAACTCTGTACCCATGAACTACCACATAGCTGGTAGTCTACTTAATGCCGAAAATGTGATGAGACCTTGGGACACAGGTGGACAGTAGTCTCTCCTTTGATAATGACATCGCCACAGTGGTCAGGAAATCCTACGTAGCTCATCTCATCACAAAAGGATTCTCATCCAGAAAAAAAGAGGTCATTGTTCCCCTCTACTCATCACTCATTAGACCCATTATAGAGTACAACGCCCCTTTTGGTATGCACCTCACAAGACATCTACAACAACTGGAAAGACCACAGAAATACCTCACAAAGAGGATTACTGGCCTCAAACATATGCCCTATGCAGACCGTCTCAAAAAACTACAGCTTTACTCCATCGCATATCGCCTACTCAGGGGCGATCTCTGCCTAACATTCAAAGCTATGTCAAACCCAGAGTTGTTGGACATGTTCCACTTGAAGAAATCCCAATCCCTCCGAGCTACACGCTCTAGGGACCTTAACCTTGTCACCACAATAAACGGAACATGCTGGAGGGATAGATTTCTGTCCCAGAGACTTCCCATACTCTGGAACAGACTACCTGTCTATGTCAAACAGAGCTCCTCATTAGCACTCTTCAAGAAAAATCTTGATGATTGGATGGGAAATGGGAAATTCACCCCGAGATCACTTCTGTGGCTCTGCTCGACAGGGGCACAGGAAAATAATTTTCTTGGGTGGCAAAAGCCAGGGTACATTTTTTGGCTAGGCTTGTATGGGCCCTAGGGCCGATAGCCTAGTACCTACCTATGAACCTATGAACTCAGTTGGCCACCATGTTCTCCATTTCAGATACATCTAATTTCTAATAGGTTCATAGGTATATACTAGGTTAACATTTACTAGGTCCTTTATAAGCCTAGGTATGCAACCTAAATGTGACCCACAAATTTGGTTTATACAGGGGGGTGATGTACTGACTGTCTGTCCTTCACCATACCAGGGGTGAATTTACTTAAATAGGGTTAGGGAGGAACTCTACCTCATATGGGTGGGGGAGTCTGTTCCAGAGAATGGAAATTATCTGAGAAACATCTCTCTGTCTCAAACATGTTCTGTTTATGTCGCATGCAAAATGTAGGTCATTTGATCAAGTAGTTTTGATGTTGTTTATTTTGTTTGTTCATTAAGCCAGGGACCAGGGATGCCTTCTATGCCAGACAAAAGATCACGTCTTCAAGGTCTGTATGATGCCATGTAAAGTGGCAGGGTTTTGAAGGAATTAGCATAGGACATTGTGTTTGCTCCCTGTAGTCTTTTTGTAAGGAACCTTTTTGGGCGTTCCACCTGCTGCATGTGTCTGGTCAGGTACATACTGTGAAAGGTCATTATACTCTTTGATAGGTCTGAAGGGGGCAGAGTAAAGTGGTATAATGATCTTTCTGGAATTAGATGTCATGCCCTTATTCATAAATTGAGCAACACAGAAGAATTTCTTTATTACCTTGGACACATTTGTCGAAGGTTATGTTACTATTTTTATTGATGATGTAGTTAGTCGTGATGGTTGACTTCCCAAAAGGTACTATAATGTATTTCTTGGCATTGAGTTTTAAGCCATGGCTTTGGCACCAAGCGGTTGTCTGTGTTAGACCTTTCTGAATGGTGTTCTTGTCTTGGGTGGATTCAGTGACTTCTCCTAGTTTGCAGTAATTTATGAACTCAGTCAGCCAGAGGCCTTTGACATTGGCATCTACTTCTCGTACGGCAAAGCCAAAGAGGATGAGGCTCAGCACAGAGTCCTGAGGGACTCTGCTTCTGACTGGACACTTTATGGAGTTGGCCTTACCGCTCCTATCCTCTTTGGTCCCATCATTGATCCAGCTAATAGTCCAGTGTGTTGTAAAGGGGTTTATGCCTAGTTTTATAACTTCATTGACGATGCCTGAGTAGGGCATTGTACCAAATGCTTTAGCCAGATCTGGGTAAGCAGTTTGCACCACTTTCTTTTCATCTATTTTCTTAGTGACCGTTTTAAAGAATTTCGCCAGATTGACTAAGCATGACTTTCCTTTGACAAAGCCAAATTGGGATGGATCCAGTGTCCGGAGGTTTCCTGTGTCCTTGCAGATAATTTCCATGATAATTCTTTCCATGGCTTTGCATATACGACTAGTCAGACTAATGGATCTATAGTTTCCAAGATCTGTTGAAGGTTCTCCCTTATAAAGGAGGATGACTCTCCCACATCAAGATTCTTGTGAGACAAAGCCTATTTTAAGACCATAGTTAAATAGTGACTCCAGGGGTCCTTATAAATCATATTTTAGACTGTTTAGGAAGCATATTGGGGTGTTATCAGGGCTCATTGAAGCTGTGTTCTTGGCTTTAGCGAGTGCAGCCAGTTATAGTTGGAGGGGTTATGTTTGAGGTTATTTCTTGGGGTATGGTTGGGGGTGAGGGGTGTGGTAAAGTTGGAAATGAGTAAAACAGCTAGGTAACAGCAAGAGGGAAAAAGGGGTTCAACAGTCCCGGATTCATTTAATCGAAGACCTCTTTGGAATAGTTTTCTACAATCATTTTGTCTGTTTTGAGGATAATCATTATTTATAAAAGAATGGGGTAGCATGGGGTCCCCTTGTGGGGCAGTGTATGCTAACCTTGTTATGGTCCAATGGGAGCATACATATGTATTTGAAAGCAAATTTAATAAGTACATAAGGATGTATATACATTACGTGGATGATATATTTATCCTTTGGAAAGAAAGTGAGGAATGCCTTAAGGAGTTTATAACGTATATTAATGCAAAAACTATTTTTTTGAGGTTTCCACATGAGGTAGACCTTGACAGAATAGCATAGTTGGACGTCCTCTTAGAGAAGGACATGACTGATGGGAGATATAACTCAAGGATTTTCAGAAAAAATACATATTCAAACTTCTTTTTGCATTTTTCCAACTCCCATCCGTACCACCAAAGGAAATCCATGGTAAAGGGTCATCTTGTAAGGGACGCAAGGATGGTATCTGTGGACCACCATTTTAGGGAAGAGTGTGAACATTTGGTAGGTATGTTTGTAAGGAGGGGATACCCACTGTCCTTTTTACACAAGGTAGTGGTAGAGGTTAACTAATTAATAAAAGAATAAATGGTTATTTTAAACCCATTCTCCAAGTGGATGTGACAATTAATGTAAACAAGTGCCCTAATAGATTTGATAATTCTTCAGTCCAGTACAATAACCATGGTTCTATTGATTTTTCTATGAATTTTATTACTACCTTTAATTCTGGTTGTAAGGTTATAAGATGGGTTCTTAACAAGAATTGGTCAGTCATGACAGATGACAGAATGGTGTGGAATAAGGACAAAAACCTCAGGTAGTTTTCCGAAAAGGACAGAATTTTAAATCAATTTTGGAACATTCTGGACCAAAATACAGGGTCCTGGACACACAGGTGTCTAGATGTGGGAGTTACCCGTTTTGTAAATATATACTTGTCAGAAATACCTTTAGAGTTGGGGATCATGAATATAAGGTACAGGGGAAGTTTAATTGTTAATAGAAAAGGAGTAGTTTACCTAGCTTTATGCCATGAGTGCCCTTGTTTTTACATGGGCAAAACTGAACACCGACTTAGAGATAGGGTCTGTGAGCACCAGTTTAATATTAAAAAAGGAAAGCTGGCGAGTACTTTGGCAAAGCACGTGGAGTTGTATCTGGACCATGTTTTTAGGTGTACAGTTTTGGAAAAAGTAGTTATAAGAGAGTAATAGGTGGCTCATGGAATCTCTTTTTAGAGAAGGAGCTCATGTGGCTGATTAAATGAAATGCTTGTAATTGGATCGGTCTAATGATTATTGCTCTATTTATTGTTTAGTGAAACTAAGAGCATTGACTAGATAGTAAGCCAGCAAGCTCTTACAAATGGGTGTTATCCAAGTGTTTTATTTTGAGTAATTAATCATGGGATATTGGAATTGTGTGTGTGTGTGTGTGTGTGTGTGTGTGTGTGTGTGTGTGTGTGTGTGTGTGTATATATATATATATATATATATATATATATATATATATATATATATGATATTCTCCATTTTGCTTTGCTGTCATTGAAACATTGTTTTTATTTTTTTACTTTTAATGTAGGAGGGGCTTGCAAGGTTGTAATGCCGATTTTTCCAAGTACAATTAAGTATTATTTTTAAGCATAATATTAACCATCCGATACTAACAGGTATCTTACGTTTGAAATAATTTTATGCACCTAATTAAGTATTCAGTTATATATTTTTTTATCTGTTTAAATGATTAATTTGTTTTCTGGGTTATTTTAAAAGCAAAGATAGTAATGTTGAATGAATGAGGGGACGGGGCAGGAAACGTCACTCATTATAGTGAAAGTTGATTAGTGCGCATTAAAGTTTTTAAACTGTGAATGAAGAGGAATTTTTACATCTGAGAAAGTTCATATTTTAAACATTAAGTGGACGAAAGCGCTTATATGTACATTTTTTTAATGTGTTTTTTTTTTTTTTTTTTTTTTTAGAAAGATAAATCTGCCTTCTTATACGATCCAGTAGAGTTTTTTCCTCTTGCAGTTACCTCGTCGTTTTACTTGTTTGTCTTGGCTGTTGTACTGTGGTTTTATTAAAGTTGGAAATTAATTTGTTTGCTAACAGGTTCTCACTATATCACCAGTGTCGGTGAATGCGGCACCATTAACTACCAGTTTAGCACATTGCTATGTGCTGCCCTTGAAGTTTCTGACACAGCTGTAGAAGGCCTTATGGTTATTTTTTACCCAGGAGGTTATCTTTTTTTTTCGTCCAATCTTTATTAAATTTTCACGTAAGACATAGGCAATCTTACATTTATATAACTGAAAAACAAGCGACATGACATCACTTTAGTTGCAAACCGTGTACATCACAGACACCATTGAAACAACTGGAGATGCAAACATTATACATCACTTATAATCTCTCCAGTCATTGTCAGGTAAGCATTGTATGGCTTATTCAAATCCTGCCTCTTAAACCTCATTCCTGCTCTGCATACATTCCCAATTTTCCTATGTAGTTTGCTTCTTCCCTTTTCTAAGGATCCTAATTCCAGTTGTTTTGCCTCTGTTACTATTTTCACTACTTCTGGTAAAGTTGGTTTAGACTTTGATTTCCATTTTCTAGTAACTGCTTTTTGGCCGCCACCAGAATTAGACTCAGCAAGGCTTTACAATGTCTAGGCAGTTTTGATTCTGTATCATAACTCAAAAATCATTTCCCCAGTCAGTCCAATCTGCTCACCCAGCATATGCACAGAGCAGTCTGCAGGGAATCCCTAAAGTCTGCAAGCTCATTACACTTCCAGAAAATATGTTCCCAACCACCCCTTTCTTGCCCATCACACCTCCAGCATTTGCTACCCACCTGAGAAAAACATTTTTGGAGTCTACTTGGGGGTATAAAAATACCTATATAAACACTTCCAGGCAAAGATCCTAAAACTTCTAGACTTTGTTGCATGTTACCCAGGAAGTTATCTTAACCTCAAAATTGGCTTTGTTTGACCTAATTAGCTCTTTTAGTTGCTTATTTAGTTTGATATGAGAGTTTTCATCTTTATGGAATTAACCTTCCTGATTTTTGCTGTAATTTTTTCCTTTTGTTGTATAACCAGTTTGATATTGGATGCCACCAGGGTGATTGTTTGTGCGGCTAGTTCTGGGATTGCTTCTGTTATGTGCAGAAGCCTGTATGTAGCCATTGACATGGTTGGTGCAGAGTTTGTGAGAGCAGTTCAGAGTAGGCTGCTTTGTTCTTGAGGGGGGAGGGGGGGGGGGCAATGAATTTTGTCAAACCATCACTTAATAAAAGGTAGTTTGCCTTGGAATATTTCCTGTTACTGTTTTTATGGCGTTAGAGTTGATTTTGAAGTAGACAACCTTATGGTCAGGCCGTACCAGGGAAGGTGAGACGTGGGGGTGTTGTAGCATTCTCCCATATTTGTGAGTACACAGTCCAGTATGTCAGAATCTCTAGTGGGCATATTCAGTATTTGGTCAAAGGTGTTTGTATTTGCGAAGTCCAGGAATGTCTGTGCCTGTAGATTTGAGGCCATGTAGGATTCCCAGTCTGTAGAGGGATAATTAAAGTCTCCCATGAGTAGGGTGTTGGGTTGAATGGTAAGTGTCACCAGTAGGTTAAAGTATGCCTTGTGAGTTTCTTGGAACTTGGGAGGGTGACCTATAGCTGGCTAGGGATTTTGTCCGTAGTTATCTGCATGTGGAGAAGCTCCAGCACATCATCCTGTTTGACCACCATGCAGGTATGCTTAGTTATTGTATATTGAGACACCTCCACTTTTAACCCTTGTGTGTGCAGCTACTGGTTTAAAAGTCTGTAAGGGATTGAAACCTTACACTTCCCGAGGTACTGTAACGCTTTAAACCATGTCTCAGTAACTGCACAGATGTCTATATTCTCAAGTGTGAGGAGAGCATGGAGGGAGAGTAGTTTTTTATTTAGACTTCTGGCACTGAGCAGTAACACATTAAGGTTCAGTTGAGTTGATTTTACTATGTTGGTGGGTGTGTCAGTTTGTCATTACTTAAAAAAAGCACTATAGGGGTGGATAGAATTTTAGTCAGTATTCAAAAGTCTAGAGGGGGAGAGGTACAGACCTTCCTTGGCAAAGCAACATGTCTGTTAAACGTCCTCCCAAGCTGACAGATCCCCTTAGAATGACACCAGAAAGACATTCCGTTGTTAAAATCGATCATTTTTTACTCTTATTCTGGCATCATCCTCTGTGATGTTGATATGCTGCTCAATGCTAGGGTCATACCTGCCTGAGATGCTCAGTCTGAGATTTCCATAATGTCTCTCTTCATATAGTCCGGGGAAGGTACATCTGAGGTAATTTACACCTACATGGACTGTGATGTCGTCATACTGGTATCTGTAGTATCTGACTTGATTGCATGCTTGATTTAGCGGCTCCTAGCTCCAGATAAGCAACTAACCATTATCTACACCTTATTTGCCCTAATTAGAGGGGCATCAGTATGCTTTACAAGAGTCCTCAATGTCAAGAGTCCTGGGAACTGTATTTGCTTGTCTTATAGGTTAATAGGTTCATACTAGGCTATCTGCCCTAGGGCATTTATAAGCCTAGCCAGAATGTGTTTGGCTTTCGCCACCCATTTTAAATTTATTTTGCTATGCCCTTTTTCGAGGTTAGTATACTGTGCCTCTGTCTAACAGTGACACAGAAGTGATACCCGGGGTAAACCTACGATCTCCCATCCACTCATCAAGATTCCTCTAGAAGAGAGTCAATGAGGGACTCTGCCTAACCTGGACTGGAATTTTATTCCAGAGTGAAGGGAGCCTCTGGGTTATGAATCTGTCCCTCCAGCATGTCCTATTTATTTCAGTGCTGAGGTTCAAGTCTCTCGAGCGTAGTTCGATGGGATTTGGATTTTCTGAGGTGCAGCATGTCCATTAATTCCGGGTTGGACATGGCTTTATACGTCAGGCACAGATCGCCTCTGAACAGGCGGTATGCCACTGAGTAGAGCTGGAGTTTCTTTAACCGGGCAGCATATGGCATCTGTTTGAGCCCTTTGATCCTCTTGGTGAGGTACTTTTGGGGTCTTTCCAGTTGCTGCAGGTGTCTGGTAAGGTACATCCCAAAAGGGGCATTGTACTCAATTATGGGCCTGATGAGGGATGAGTAAAGAGGCACGATGACCTCCCTGATCTAGATGTGAATCCCTTCATGATTAGGTGGGCTATATAAAATGTTTTTCTAACCACTTTGGCCACGTGGTTGTCAAATGAGAGATTGCTATCAACTTGGGTCCCCAGGTCCCTAATTACTTCTTCTGTACTTAATGGATTACCACCTATGTGGTAATTTGTGGGCACTTTGTTTTTGCCAAAGGGATGACTATACACTTTTTGGCATTTAGCTTGAGGCCATGGCTCTGGCACCAGTTGTCTGTTTCTATGAGGCCCTTTTGGAGGATGCTTGTGTCGGCTGGAGAGTCGATTATGGCGCCCAGTTTGCAGTCATCTGCGAACTTGGTCAGCCACAGTCCTTCCGTGTTGGCCTGTACCTCCGAGAAATATATACCGAACAAGAGAGGTCCCAGGACTGAGCCTTGTGGGACACCACTTGTAACCTGGTTTGGAGTCTGACATGGCTCCAGCAATTCTAACCATGTGGGTTCTGTCCTTGAGCCAGTTTGCAATCCATCTAGTGACATAGGGGTTTATATTTAAGCTGGTGAGCTTATCTATAATGCCCGAGTGGGGTATTGTATCGAAGGCTTTTGCGAGGTCCAGGTAGACTGTGTGGACCACCTTCCCCTTGTCAATGGCCTTGGTGACTGTTTCAAAGAAATCAACCAGGTTTAAAAGGCAGGATTTGCCCTTAACAAAGCCGAACTGGGTAGGATCCAGTGTTTGTAGGTCCCCAATATCTTTATTTATGAGGTCCATGATGATCCTTTCCATAGCTTTGCAGACCAAGCTAGTCAGGCTTATGGGGCGATAGTTTCCAGGATCCGTTGAGGCACCACCTTTATGGAGAGAGACCACTGTTGCTGTACGCCACTCTTTGGGCACATATCCTGTAGTAAGGCTGAGATTGAACAGTAGTTTTATGTTGGGTTTAGCTCTTCTTGGAGTTTATGTAGGATGCAGCCGGGGACACCATCTGGTCCCGTTGATGCTGTGTTTTTGCTTTGGATAGGGCGGCTCTTACCTGAGCATCTGGGATGTCAGGGGCAGCACTCTGCTGAGATAGATATTTGCCCTTTTGGTGGGGGGGAAGAATTTGCGCTGAACCTGTCACCTAGGATGTTGGCAATGTCTGTGGGTTAATTTTTCTCTCGAAGCTGGCCTTAGACAATTTTATGTGCCCCCGTAGTTTTTTGCTGATACTGATCAATGATGCCTTCCCTTTTTGGGATTTTGCTCTATCATTTAGTAGCTTCCTCCTTCTATTGTATAGTTTGTTTATGGCTGGGGTCCACCAGACAGGACGTTTGCCTTTGGAGGATTGGGTCTTGGTTTTATTTGGGATCGCATGATCCATGCATTCCTGAAGGTGTTCATAGAATGCGTTTATAAAGGATTCTGCGGTCTGGGCCGTATTTTCCACAGGCCCGGTGGCTTTGAAGGATTCCACCTCAGTTTTGAGAAGTGTGAAATTTGCTTTAGAGAAGTTTTTCACTGTGGTTTTCTGGGCAGGGGTGGGGTTGGGATGTGAATATCCAGTGAGATTAGTTTATGGTCTGATCTTACCAGTGAGGGATACACTTCTGGTCTGGAGCATAGAGTCCCCATGTTGGTGATGATCAGGTCCAGTATGTTTTCCCCTCTTGTGGGAGTGGTAACAAGTTGTTCCATAGCATTTGAGTTTATAAATTCTAGGAACCTTTGGGCTAGGGTGTTGGAGCTAGAGTAATGCTCCCAGTCTATGTTTGGGTAGTTGAAGTCACCCAATATAATGGTGTTTGGAGAGACCTTCATATTTTCCAGTGTTCTCAGGAAGGCCGAGTGGGGTTCCTGGGTTTGGGAGGGTGGTCTGTAGCAGGCTATAAACTGGAAGGCAGTTTTACCCACTGTTAGTTGCACATGGATAGTCTCTGATGCTTCGTGCTTTGCCACCAACCTGGAGGTGTGGGTATCTTTGATGAATATCGATACTCCCCTCCTTTTGTGGTTCGGTCCAAGTTTTGGGGCCGAAAAGCATGGTATGAGGTATAACCTGGTAGTGCTGGGGTGCTCTCGGGAGCCCTGAACCAGGTTTCTGTTACTGCACAGATATCGATGTTCTCCATGCTAAGGAGAGTTTCGAGTGCGTGCATCTTGAGGTTTAGACTTCTGGCGTTGAGTAGCATTACTCTTAGTTTCTTATCCCTTGTGATACCTATGGAGGTGGGTTTGTCTTTTGAGCCTTTCATAAAAAAGGCACTATGGGGGTAGCAAGAGCCTTTGCCAATATCCGAAAGCCCAGGGGTGACAGGTGCAAGCCATCCCTAGCGAAGCATCTTGGCTTGTCGAGCATATCATCCCAAGCTGACAGGCATTGGATCCCCTTTGAATGACACCAGTACTTAAGCCAGTTGTTGAAATTGATCATCTTGTCTTCATATTGTGGCATCATTCTTGGTGAGGGTAAGATGCTACTCAAGGTCAGGGTCATACCGGCCTGGGCTACATGCTCAGAGAGCCCCTTTATGTCTCTTTTCATGTAGTCCAGGGAGGTACATCTCAGGTCATTCACACCAGCATGGACAATGACTGAGTCATATTTGTACTTGCCTTGGAGTGACCTGAGTGCTTGTGTTATGTGGCGGATCCTAGCGCCTGACAGGCTGCTCACCGTGACCCTCTCCTTGTTCAGCCTGGTGAGCGGGACGTCAGTGTGCCTGACGATAGTCACCAATTACAAGTGCATCAGGTGTGTTGTTTAGTCTTAAGGGCAGTGACTGTTTGGCACACTGGCTTTGTGATATATGTGTTGCACGTGTTTTGTTTTGGGGTAGCGGCTGCTTGGGTGTCTGCTTTGGAGGTCTCTGCTGCTTCGGCAGATCTTTATTTAGAGCCTCCGAGTATGTTTCTGTGTGATTATGTGTTTGGTTTGCTGTCATGGTAGGTCTATGTGAGACTGGAATTGTAGTGAGTATGGTTTCCTTCTCCTTCTGACTGGTTATGCCAGTACTGAGTTGAGAGAGCTTGGCCTCCAGTTTGGCTATATGGTTGCATCTCTCACATGTGTTGGAATTTGTTGGGAGGAGGAGAGGGTTGTCTGTGTACATGAGGCAGTTGTAACATTGCCTCAAGATTCCCAGATTCACCAGCTGGACCGGAGAGGAGATTGACAACTGACCTTTGGACATTCTAGAATAATATTGGGAATTCCTTTATAATTGAAAACAAGGGCCAGTGGGGAGTGAGGGTGTAGTGCTTTTAATTTTTAGTGCTGACTTATATAATTGCTTTAGTGAGCAAGTGCCAGGTAACTTAAGTGCAATGTGTTACAGGTAACTTAAATGCAAAAACAACAAACAGTAACTTTCTTTCAAGTGAAACAAGGAAATAAGTACAGTAAGCAATGCAGATATCACTAGGGATCCACAGAAGCGCTGATAAGCCGCGTATTAGGTGGAATTAGCGTTCCAGGGAAATAACAAGCAAACAAACAACAAGCATATAAACAAAGCTAGATTCAGCAGGCCTGGATCTAGTCTATGCTACAGCAAACAAGGTGTACCAATTTCAGTAAGATACAGTTCAAATATTCAGGCACTATAAACCTTTGACCAGAAATTCCCAGCTCAGAAGGGCAGAGTCCAGCCTCTTCTCCCACAAGAGTGCAGACCACGAACCTTCTTAATGTAAAATTTGTGTTTGGGCCTCCATTGAATATAACTTATGTGTGGTGTTACTTGTTGTTTTTTCTGTGTGTCTTTGGGCTTGCTGAGGCATAGCTTTGCCAATGAGCAGTCTAGGTGATTTTTTTTATTTAGGAAGATTGCTTTTAAGTGCCTCAGCATACATTAGTGTGTGTGTGTGTGTGTGTGTGTGTGTGTGTGTGTGTGTGTGTTGTGTGCATGGTTTCGACAATCTGATGTGTACTTGTGTGCAAGAGTTTAGCCTCCCGTGTCATTGTGTAAGTACACCTATCGCATACTGTGTGTTTCTTTAAGGATTTAGTGGTTGTCAGTAAACATGAGACAGTTGCGACATTGTCTCAAAATGCCCATATCCACTAAGCTGGCCACAGAGATGTTAGAAAGTTGCATATCCATGCTATCTAGTCCTTTTATTGCTAAGCTTCAGGGGGATAATGTTTTGGCATTAGACTATTAAGGGTGGTTTGTTGGTGCAGACTAATAAAGATGCTTTATTGGGACAGGTTATACAAAATTGTACTAAATAATTAAATTCTTCTAACTTTACTGTTTACACAATACTGAATTCTACTAAATCTGTAGGTATTGCCACTCTATGCCCAACTAGCTCCTCTAAACTTGTTGGCACAAAAGGTATTTGTTTTGCATTTACTGTTTTACAGTGTACAGTATTGTGTTCTATAGAGATGTTTTGCTTTCTAGGTGTTTGCTACTGTGCAGGGCCCTGCTAACCACCGCTGCGCAGTGAGCAGCTTCTCGCAAACGAGACAAATTTTTAGCAACATAACAGAAAACTAACTGTTGTGCTCTCTGTCCAATAAGACGACTATGCCCTTTTGTCCGTTTCCCAATCACATAAACTAGACAAGCACCTCCTGCTACAACATGATTAAAACCAGTCTTCATAATGTGGGAAAAACAAACAGTAGAAGAGACCCACACGTGCTATGCTACCGCAAACCAGTGTAACAACTTGCTGGAAATCCCTTGCTGAAGGTTATTTCAAGATAGTCTCACAGTGGTAATAATGAGAGGAAGAGCTTTTTTTTTACAAAAATACAGTGAACTCCACAGATAAAAAAACAGGAAACAGCGATCACTCAGAGTAACTTCAGCAAGAGCGGATTAGCAATCAGTAATATTTAGCTTTCCCTCAAAGGCAGTGAATACAAGTAAAACACTTCTGGAGCACAGGCTAGTACACCAAGCTTTGCTAAACTCCGAGGAAAATGAGCAGAAGGCAATAATGTAGTAAAGGAGTTTTACTCGCGAGCAATATTGGTTTGCTGGTGGGTTGTCAGTATCCTGGATCTGTGGAAAACAGTGGGTGGGAAAAGTACATAGCTTATACAACAGGCAGTAGAAATGAAAGAGGGGAGGAAGGGACTTGGGAAATCAGATTACCGTCAGGGACAGGCAGCGATACAGCCTTATAAAACCACAACAGGAAAAGGGTGGGAGGTTTGGCAAAAAATCAAGGAAGAAGCAGGATAACTAGAGAAGGATCCAGTCAAGACTGGAGTTCTTTCAGAAACTTTAGTTTACTGTCTCAGTGCGGAGTGGGGCAGACGCATAGAACAGGGAACAGAAAGGCAATGGAATGCAACTTCTCTGAACTACAGGTCAGTGTCCTCGGGCAGAGTAGAATGCAGTGGATGGGACAGCCCAGGCAGCAGTCACCTGCATAGCAGATAGCCAACTTACCTGGATGCACCTGTGTAGTTTTGCAAAGTGCTCCAAGGCATTCTTCCTTAATGTCTCTAAGGATAGGTCCACCTTGTTTGTCCCCAAAGTTAAGGATACACTGACAAGGAATGAACAGGATGGCAAGATGTCTGCCCTCTGAGTTTGTTTCCATTCCTCAGAGGAGTTTTCATGGAACTGGGGGGGGGTTGGCTGGCCAGGTCAGATGCTGGAGTTGGATTGCTCAGGACGCCCCGGGTGAAGGTTCACCCCATGGCAGAAGGAGAAATTGTAATGGAAGCCACTGCAGGAGTGTTGTGCAGAATCAGGGCTTTAGGGACCATTCTTCAGTAATCCCTTCCAGAGTTTGTGAAGGTTTGCCCAACTGCTGCATTCTGGAGGCACTTGGCTTTTCACCCTTGAGCTTGGGAGGCCATTTCTTCTGTTTCCTGGTTGTTGAGAGTCTTTTCCAGAGGCTACACCATTCCTTTTTAGTTTACTCCAATTCTAAATAAAACAAAAAATCCCTTCTATGTGTGCCACCCCTTCAGTGAATTGAAGCAGCAGAGGTCCATATGCTCCTCACCCAAACGCATCATCCAAGAGGTCCTGCCAGATTAGAAAGGATCTGGAATCTATTCAAGAAAATTCCTTTTAGTGCCCAAGAAAGACAAGGATCTCTAGGCCATTTTCGACCTAAGCAAGTTAAATGCATTTGTCAGAGAGACCAAGTTTCAGATGGCGATGGTGCAGTACATATTCTACCTGTACTGAGTAAGCATGATAGATGTGCTCACTGGACCTCAAAGATGCTTATTACTACATAAAGATAATAAGGCATTCCAGGAGGTTCTTGCACATCAGGCTGGAAGCCAGCCAGTGTCAGGTTTGAACGCTACCTTTTGGCATCACATCTGCTTCCCAGGTGTTCACCAAATGCATGGCAGTGGAAGCATCTTGGCTTAGGCTGTGGGGATTCTGCATCTTTCCATACCTAAAAGACTGGCTCCTTATGGCAACTTAAAGAGCATTGTTTGTTCAGGCAATAAGACTGTCTGCTCCATTTGTACCTCTCGATGGCATACAGTCCATTTTGAAAAATCCAGTCTAGAATCTTTTCAAGCACTGCTAGACTCCCTTTCTCAAGGTTGTTATCGCTATGACTTCTGGCTAACCATATTCTCCTCCTTCAGAGGCCACCTGCTTCCTTGGTTCTTCACCTGTTTGAGCTGATTACCACTGCCAGGTTCATCATGAAGGTTGTACAGTGGACTCTTGCAGTCTAGTGGTCTGTCACAGCCACCAAATGAATTTTCCTTTTCTTCTTACTGAGATTTGTCGTTGACACATTTCATGGTGGCTGACATCAAACCAATGTTGTCTTGGGATTTGTTTCACAACCCATGGCCATAATGCCCACAGATACTTTCCTTCTGGGATGGAGGGGGCATTAATGAAGGGAAAGTGGTACAAGGTACCTGGTCTCAGAGGCTTTTTTTTCCCCAACTGCATCCCCCAAAGGTGTAATTTCTATCCAGACTAGGAACATAAAGAACAAGATTAAAATAGCTTATATACTTAAACAGTCACATGACATATTAATTATGTAAATTAGATGCAGTTATGCTTGTGTTTCAGCAAACATTTTAAAGGGACAGTGTCATTAAGACCTGGTAGTATATGAGCTTTGAGCCTAGTTATCCACTTCATCTCTGCTAGTTCAGTTTTCAGTATAACATTGCCACCTCGTATTTCTGCTATACATATTTCCAGTATGGCATATTTAAACCTATGGCTATCACCCTTTTCAAAAATGTGTTTATATAGAGCATTCCTGTTCTTTTTAGTGTTCATCTCTTGAGACATGGCTACAAATTAGTTCTTTTAATTTCTGGTTGGTTTTCCCTATATAGTATGAGCCACATACATACTGCCACGTATACAAGGTTCTTGGTGTTACAGTTCCCGTATGCTTTTAATATTATATTTCTATTACTAGCTAAGTGAATGGATGAATCCGTATTAATATGCATGCAAAACCTTTTTTAATTTATTGAGTGTTGAACCATATCTTAAGCTGCTCCTTGTAGCATAAGATGTTCTTGAGGTTATGTTTCTTATATGTGAAGTGAGGTTGTTCACTTATGTTTTTAAGTTCCGGTGTGTCCTGCAAAATATTCCAATGTTTAGAAATTATTCTTTTAACAGAAGATGTATTTTTGTCATATGTTAATATACATCTTAACTGATCCGATCTTTGTTTGCTCGCTATATCTAAGTTCCTAGAACTAAAAGCTTTCCTAACTGTATCACCATATACATGCATCACCTCATTATAATTATATCCTCGGTCAATAAAATCTTTCACAATTAGATTTATTTGGTTAACCATATTTGATTCAATCGTGTTTAGTCTTGCTACTCTAAGGAGTTAGTTCTTAGTTACATTCTTAAAAGTGTGGCCTGGGTGCATGCTATTTCTATGTAATAGGCTATTCCTTTTTATAGGTTTCCTATATAGAGTGGTCTCCAAAGTCTCTCATTCATTTTTCATTATTGTTATATCAAGAAAGCCTATTTAATCTAATGACATAGTAATTTTGAATTTTAAAAAAAGTAGGTTTTGGAAATATATTCATAAAACTTCTCAAACATTAATTGGTCTCTGTTCCATATTAAAAGCAGGTCGTCCACAAAATGTCGGTAAAATAAAACATTATGTTTAAAGGGGTTACTTTCTGTCTGAATGAATTGGCTCTCCTGTATATACATCACAGTGTTGGCAACATATTTGCCACTGGTGTACCCATTGCTACCATATGTATTTGTTTATATAATTGTTGCTGAAATAAGAAAATATTGTTATTTAGTACAACCCTTATCAAATCACAGTGTTCCTATGTACCATATTCAGAATATTCTAGTAAAAATTGCTTCACTGACTGTATGCCAAAATCTGTAGGGATCACAGTAAACAATGGGTCTACACGTAACGTCACAAATAGACAATCGCTCAAGTCATTGTTTTTGGACCATTCATATAAACTACATAAAAAATCATCAGTGTCATGTATAATGGTTCCTGTGTTCTCAGAATTCACTCTTATTCATGTTTCAAGGAATTTCGACAGTGGCTCAGTTATCCATCCTCTGCCTGAGACTGTAGGAGTCAGTGGCAGAGTTGATAATTTATGCAGTTTAGGGACCCCATATATTATTGGAGTTTTCGGATGACCAGCATAGAAATAATCATAGAATTCCTTAGAAATCTTATTGCTTTTATACAGAATTTGTAGATGACAAGTAACATCCTTAACAATCTCATTTTTCTCATTTAATGAAGTAATTTAGTAGTCTGCCGATGCCAGCATATACAGTACATTTGTTCTGTGTAATGTTCACTATCCATTACTATAACCCCAACTCCTTTGTCTGCTGGTTTTATTGCAATATTTGGATTTTCCATCAATTTTCTACATGCAGACCACTCCTCAGGTGTCAAATTATGAAATTTATTAAAGTTTCTCCCCATATGCAAAGAATATATATATATCTCTTTACTATGTGTTCAAACACTTTTGTAATGTCATTGCCTTTCGGTATATAAGTAATTGGGCATTTGAGCTATGCAAAGTTTGAATTACTGCATCCAAAAACTCAGTTTTTAAATTTAAGTTCCTTATAAAGTATTTAAGTTCATTAATAGTCATTGCCATGTCAGCATAACATGCTGGAATAAAAGTTAGCCCTTTCTCCAATAATGATTGTTCACTAGGGCTTAATTTATATTTGGATATGTTACAAACAGTTGTTTTCAAACCTTCATCTGGCTCCTTGTAACAGGGATGCCCTTTGGTTGTTCCAAACCCATGGCCATGATGTCCACAGATACTTTCCTTCTGGGATGGAGGGGACATTAATTAAGGTAAAGTGGTACAAAGTACCTTGTCTCAGACAGAGGCCCAGCTACAATTATTGTTTTGGAGAGGACATCAGTCCTAACATTGCAAGCTTTTTTTTCCCCCAGCTGCATCCTCCAAAGGTGTAATTTCTATCCAAACTAGGAACATGGCAGTGATCTGGTACATAGACAAAGAGGAACCTGATCCTATCCCCTATGTTGGTAAGCCATGAGGATGTGACATTGGGCAATGTCTTAGCAGTGCTTTCATTTAGAAATGTGCATTCCAGGAAAATCCAACATTGTAGCAGATGGATTGAACAAGAGCATTCTTATTCCTCATCAGTGGTCCCTCAGTCCGTCAGTGACTGAGCAGATTTCCAGCCTCTGGGGCAGTCTGTGCTGCAGTTTGCGACCCCTTTCAACACCAGATGTAGCAACTTGCTCGCTGTCATCCCTCCCAAGAGACTGTCGCTGAGTGAGGCTGTGCTCCATGCCCCCCCCCCAATTTCCTTGATAATCAAGTTTTTAACAAACAGCAGCCTGTTGTAGAGCGACTGTAATTCTCGTAGCCCCCTTCTGGTCCAGACAAGTCTGGTTCTCCTTCTTATGGCCTCATTTGATGTACTCTCCTTGGCTTCTAGATCCCATTCCAAGTCTGATCTCCCACCTTTCAGACCAGTTTCACCAAAATATGAAATCCGTCTGGTTAACCGCTGTGTCAATCTGTTTCGGTGATGGTCAAAAATCCTAAGCTGCCTGATACAGTTTGCATGTCCCCTCTTCATTTCAGAAGCCTTCCACTAGAAAGTTTTGTTAGTAAGTAAAAAAGATGTAACTTCTTGACTACTACAAAGAGTTTGGATCCCTGTTTTGTCCTGCTCTGTTAGATATAGTTTGTCTTTCTAGCTGGTCTTTTCTATTCTGGGGCTAGCTACTCTACTATTAAAAGTCCAGGTTGCAGCAATTTCCAATTTACATATAGTTCAAGACAGTTTGCCATTTGCTTCAGTTAAGATTTTACTTGAACAGTACCAAACATACGTAAAATGGGTACAGGACATTTTGACCCCTGCATTAACACATTTCAAAGGTAAGTCTGTACCACATTAAATGTCTTTAAAGCAACTTATAACCCTTAAAGACCGATGAAAATACTTTAGTTACGCTAGTTTCAACCATGCATTATAAACTGGTTCATGTAGGATTTGTTTTAGATATTCAGTAGTTGAAGGAATAAATAATTTTAATAGATGTTTTGATGCAGAAGAAGAGCTGGGGTAGCATGAGTATCTATGGCAGATGCGATGTTCCCCACCCGGACTTAACTGAGAATTTTTGTAGCTCATCTAAAGAAAAAAGGATTGAAGCATTGATTTTTATATTTTTAAATTTGTTTTAGGTCATATGACTCATTTTTAGATCATGTAACTAGATGGTATTTAAATGTGTTGTATGTTAAGCATTATTCAGTCTTATGAAGTCTGTATTTTAGGACGAACACGCTCACTGTTTAATGCTGTGCTGCTATTTTAATTAACAGTTTTGTTTTCTATTGCCGTCTTTTTTTTTTTCAGTTTTCATTTAGTTAGAATAGTAATAGTGTGTTTTTTGAATTCTGTAATTCTCCCTTACAAGCCATGTTTTATTTATTCTTAGAAAGACAAAACTAGTTACACCACAGCACATTAAAAATGTGACACTAATGCCACCTGCTGGTCCCTAATAAAATGGCAAGAATAGAAATATTTTTTTTTCTTTTCCAATTTTAATGTGCAATGTTTTAGAATAGAAATATTTTTGACCTTGTACAATTTGAGCAGGGAAAAAAAATGATAAAACACTCATGCATATCCTATGTATGTTCAGTTACACTGATTCATTTTATTGTTATGTTAAAAACTGTTATTAATTAAATTAATTATATTTACATAAAAAATATGTTAAAAATTAACATTAGATCTACATAAGATATTATTTTTAATTTCTTAAGACTTTAATGTTTAAAATGTTAAGTAATGTATAAACTTTCTATGCAAAATTCCCAATTAAAATATTAAGTTGTACAAAGTTGATATTAAATTTAATTGGGATCAAATCATCCGGGGTCAAACTGTCCAATTAATATTGTCATATACAATAAGTGTAAATTTTAAGATGAAAGTGTAACCGGTTGCATTGAGGTCAGATCATCCAAGGTGAAACTGTCCTACTTCCTGTAAAACAGTACCAAACGTATGTAAAAAAAAAAAATCAGACCAGATTTGTGTGTCCTTCTCTAGAGCAATGTTTGGGAAACCATTTTTCAAGGTCATTTTTCCAGATTGCTTTCTTGACTACATTTCCTTTGTTTATACCTCAGAGGGTTTATCCCTTCCTGTCAGACCAAAAGCCCCTTCTACTAGGGTGGTGCTTTCTTCAACAGCTATTTTTGGTTGTGCTTCTTTAGATTATATTTGTGCAACAGCTACTCGGTCCAACACTCATCCCTTTGTGTCTCTTCACAAACCTGACGTTCGGATCAGATTTAAGACTTCTTTTGATTCCACCGTTTTACAGAATATTCTCTTCTGTCTGACTGGGAAGTCTGTCCCACAGGTTGATGCAGAAGGAACAGTCAACATTGAATATGAAAATGATGTGCTTACCATACTGCTAGATCTTTGTCTTCTTTCTTTCATCCCAGCCATCTCTCCCTGTCTGTGTCCCCCTTTCAGATTGTCACTGGTGTTTATGACTGTTGGTAGATCTTTATTGTTGAGACCCTTTGGTCTTTGTGTTAGTTCCTTTTCGGGGGATTCTTTATGTACAGGTCAGGTATGATAGGGCAAACTTGATCTGAGGGAGACTTGGTCATGCAGATCACTATGGGAGAGGAGTTGGAGCTTTGGAGCTGAAGATTCTGTGGCTTATTATCCAGTTGGATCTGACAACCCACAGGTTGAGACAGAGGGAAGAAGACAACACAGATCTTGTGCTAAGTACATAAAACATTAAATAGGCAGTATCATAAGGAACATTGAAGCTGCGTAATGTATTCCCCAACGCTGGACCACATCACATTTCTGTGGGAGAGGTTATCTGAGTTGGAATTTAATTCTTAGTAATTATAACATGGTACTGTTAGTCGTCTTTGCTTCTGTGTTCTGACTTCTATACCAAGTACATGTGATAAGTTTGCCCATAAAAGTCAAGGGGGTACATAACGTCACTGATGTACTAAAAATGGAGCAACTATGTATATCTTGGGTTAGGTCTATGTTGTATGTACCTGTAGTGTCGCCTCAACAGTTGTAGAATGGCATAGGTCATACCTCCTAGGCTGTATACAGAGAATTTTTTCTGGTATTACCAGTTCTTCTTATCCTGTTTGAGTGTGGAGTAGTACAGAGTGTTATCTTTGAACTGTTACTGTTTGCATTTATATGCTTTCATTGGGTAGTCTTATCAGAGAGAGAGAGAGGTTTTTAGCATATTGCTCTTATGCTGACCACACCCAGCTCTTCCCACAGGACAGTATGGCAAATGCATATTCCCTTACTGATTACCTTGATGCCATTTATTCTTAGCTTAACCAGGAGAGACTGAAACTGAACACCTTCAAGACCAAGGCCATGGAAGGTCATGCAATTTTGAGAGATTCTTGTTGCCTCTTCTCTTCCTAATTATATAATTTATGATAGCAATAAGACTGAGTTTGTGGATAAGTTGCATGGTTTAAGTAAAATCCTTGATTCTAGGCTAACAGTTGGATAACAGATATCTGCCATTGTGGAAGTGTTCCTGTTTCCATTTGCAAAACATTTCTAGGATGAAGCACCTGTTACTTCAAGGTAATATTTGGTGTTGCTCTTGCTTCGTTATCTTCTATATTGACTACTGCAGTGCCCTTTACCTGGGACTCCCTGGCACTGAGCTTGATTACTGCAGTGCCCTTTACCTGGGACTCCCTGGCACTGAGCTTGATTACTGCAGTGCCCTTTACCTGGGACTCCCTGGCACTGAGCTTGATTACTGCAGTGCCCTTTACCTGGGACTCCCTGGCACTGAGCTTGATTACTGCAGTGCCCTTTACCTGGGACTCCCTGGCACTGAGCTTGATTACTGCAGTGCCCTTTACCTGGGACTCCCTGGCACTGAGCTTGATTACTGCAGTGCCCTTTACCTGGGACTCCCTGGCACTGAGCTTGATTACTGCAGTGCCCTTTACCTGGGATTCCCTGGCACTGAGCTTGATTACTGCAGTGCTCTTTACCTGGGACTCCCTGGCACTGAGCTTGATTACTGCAGTGCCTTTTACCTGGGACTCCCTGGCACTGAGCTTGATTACTGCAGTGCCCTTTACCTGGGACTCCCTGGCACTGAGCTTGATTACTGCAGTGCCCTTTACCTGGGACTCCCTGGCACTGAGCTTGATTACTGCAGTGCCCTTTACCTGGGACTCCCTGGCACTGAGCTTGGCACTGAGCTTGATTACTGCAGTGCCCTTTACCTGGGACTCCCTGGCACTGAGCTTGATTACTGCAGTGCCCTTTACCTGGGACTCCCTGGCACTGAGCTTGATTACTGCAGTGCCCTTTACCTGGGACTCCCTGGCACTGAGCTTGATTACTGCAGTGCCCTTTACCTGGGACTCCCTGGCACTGAGCTTGATTACTGCAGTGCCCTTTACCTGGGACTCCCTGGCACTGAGCTTGATTACTGCAGTGTCCTTTACCTGGGACTCCCTGGCACTGAGCTTGATTACTGCAGTGCCTTTTACCTGGGACTCCCTGGCACTGAGCTTGATTACTGCAGTGCCCTTTACCTGGGACTCCCTGGCACTGAGCTTGATTACTGCAGTGCCCTTTACCTGGGACTCCCTGGCACTGAGCTTGATCTGCAGATACTGACTCTAAATGTGACCATCTTCAGATGGTGCAGAACTCTGCTACAAGGCTCCTGACTGGTATATGTTGTCATCCACATATTACTGCTGTCGTGCACAATTTACATTGGCTTCCTGTTTGATTCAGAGTCGCATACAAGATCTTATTTTTAGCATATTCGTCCATCCATGACTTGGATCGCCCATACCTGAAATAATGGGTTTTACCATAGTGTCCCACTCTGGCCTTTATTCGTTCATCTTTTATGCTCCTCATTTGTGGACCTTACTACCATGGTGGTGTTGTGTCCATATTTGGCTCTTTCCACAGGTCACTCCTGAATATGCCTGTTTGAACTACCTTTTGAGAGAGATGATGCTTTATAATATATTTACTTGCTTTAATTGTCTTATACATGTTATTGCTTTGTTACTTTGGAGTCATTGTTTTCAGATAAACCACTTTAATGACGTTTATGTAATTTACAACCCCACAACTTTTACTTTCATAAACCTACTACCACCAGGGCTCATACAGTCCCAGTTTCTGATATGATTAGTTATAAATGGGCCATTATTGAGACACAGCTGAGGCCAGACTGTGGAGACATGGCCAGGCTTCTGAAGAAGCCATGAATGGAACTTCCTTTCTGAGTTGCATGCCCCACTTCAGTGCCTTCCATTACCTAGTAGCTCTAAGGATACTTTTAGATTAGAAAGAACAGTTCTAGCTTTCTTCTTTCTCAAAGATTTTGCACCTAGTATGGCTTGTCTGCAGCATCATTAAGGGAATTGTCCAGTCATTTGCTGCTGTAACTGGTAGCCACTGGAGTCCCAGGTAAAGGGCAGATGAGCAACATTATTCCACTGTTTGACTACCCCCTGACCCCCACCAAACCTTAATAATAAAGGGTCTATATTATATTTTTGAAAGTTTCAAACATCGAACACCATATGGTCGACACCATATGAGCGATGATTGAAATTTCGAAAATATAATAAAAAATTGAAAAAAAAAAACTATACTTACCTAAATGCTGTAGGCAGGGGGGCAATCCCCCCTGCACCCCACACCCCCGCTACTTAAATATTCCTTTTCTGAGATCGCACTGCATTGAAGTAAAGGGAAAATATTCCCTGCAGCGATTTCCATGTTACGCACTTAACGTTTCGACCAATCGGGTTTGCTAGATACGCGTTCGCCATTTACAATTTTCGATTACGCAATAGGAACCCATAATTTCATCTCACTGGGCACTGGATTTCCTCATAAGTTGGGGAGATCTGGATGGGGAATATATGGATATGAGCACCAAGAGATAGTCTGGTTTTGAAAGTGGACACCCCCAAGTCTTACTTGTCTTAAGGTGCAGCTGTGTCCCAGGTTTTAAATAATATTTTAAATGATAACACAAAGAATGGCAGCTTCTTTCTTCATTTTTGAATCTCCTGCTAAGTAGGATTGCTTTCACAGTAGCTGTCTAGTAGATGATGTTGCAGTTTATGAAGAGGATGAGGTTCTAATACTACTATATAATAGCATCAAGGCTAACCCTGTGTGGTGACATCCATCCAAACCCTGGCCCAATCAGCAACCCCTCAAGCACTACCCCCAATCCTATCTCTCACATCACCACTCATCTGCCATCAGTCATTCCCAGTAGGGAAACATCAGATTTACTCATACTGAATATAAACATAAGGAGTATAAATAATAAAATTCATGAGCTTCATGCTAACTTGTCTCTTTACACACCAGACAGTGTACTACTCAGAGACCTGACTAAATGCTAATACCAACAGTAACGAAATACTTCCACCAGGCTATAACGTTATTCGCTCTGACAGAAAAAACAAAAGAGGTGGTGGTGTAGCGCTACTCTATAAAAAAAACACCTCTCTGTAGAAACACTAGCTGAAAAACCAATAGAACCTAACAACTCAGAAACAATATTTGTCAAACTAAACATCAACACCCACACAATAATATACCTTATAGGTCTCTACGTGCCACCGGGAGATAATATCCCAAAACTGGAAAACATGCTACACTGGTGTAACAATAACCTACCCCAAGAAGCACTCATAATGGGTAATCTTAATATAGACAGGTCAGAGTGCAACTCGCCACACCCGAAAGACTATTAACCTACATGATTTCTCTCAACACATCCACTCGCCCACCAGGATACATAAATCCTCAGACACTCCACCCTATACTTGATGTTACCCAACAGACCAGCCCTATACCCCTATTCAGGCTGTCTACCAGATAGCCTCAGTGATCAATATCCTACTTATCTAGTCAGAAAGAGAACTATCCCAAGTAAACAATCCATTCTATTACAAATAAGAAAGGGTCTATATTAAATCAGCGAACGCTGATTTATCGACCCCTTAAAAGCGAAAGCTTGAAAGCCCGAAGACACAGAACAGCAATTTTTTTCTCAGGGAAAAAATTAGCTGGCCCATTTCCTCCACTGTGGTGCGATCTCAGAGTTGGTGTATTTATGTAAAGGGGGGGGGGGGGTTTGTGGAACAGCGACTTTTTTTTTCCCTTGGGGAAAAAAATCGCTGTTCCGTATGTTTGGGCTTTCAATTTTTAAACAATTTTTTGAAGAAAAAGAAATTCCGAGTGCTGTTCCACTAGGGCCTCCTGCTGTTGCTTTATCCTTGAACCCTATTGGTCATAATGGATGGATGGATGCCTACTTCTTATTTGCATTCACAAGGATCATAGGTATTTCCAATTCAAGGAAGACAACAGGCACTTCTATCTTATTTCCCTATTCTTTGGCCTCTGCATTGTGTTGCAGGTGTTTACTTGATACCTGTCCCTGTTTTTCACCTTCCTAAAGATTCTGTGTGTGTCCACATTTACCCTGGTTTAGATGACTACTTCATTTATGCCCTCTTGGTGGAGGAAATTTAATGTGTCACGGGCCTTGACCATAAACCAACTGTCAACGTTTACTTCTCCCTAAAACTGCCAAAGTCCAGCCTGAAACTAACTATGGGATTTCTGCGAGTATAGTTGGACCTAGGGAAGAGTCTGTTCTTCCTACATATTGAAAAAACTCAGCAACTGAAAACCTTTTGTCAAGCCCGATGGGATCATAGCCAGGGAAAAGCTAGACATGCAGGAATCGGTTCATATGGTGCCTTTGGCCATGGTGGTGGATCATTCAGATGGTGAAGTAGATTCTGACCATGAATATGCTTTTGGTCTTGTGTTTGTAGAGGTTGCATTTAGCACACATGAAAGTGAGTGGGGCTGGGGGCATGACAATGCTAAACAAGCTCATCTGTGCCAAAGAAGAATGGCACTGCTGGAGGTAGCGAAAGCCTTCTTGTGAAAATAAAGGCGAAGAACAAAGATCATAGAAATGTTTAATGTCAAACAAGATACCACTTATTCGTGCCAACTGTGATTACTGAACTTGGCCTAGGAAATGTCAGTACAGCTGGAACTTAATCTCCAGGCAACTTGCATTCCCTCAACTGTAAATGTACTTATGAAGAGTCTGAAGAGGTCCATGAGGTCCATGGTTAACTGCTGTAAAGGGAATGCTGCTGCTTTAATGTTCTGAATGATTTCATAGAGGTGGGGATCTCCCCTAAAAGATATGTTTGTCTCAGATGAGAGTTACACGCTACAGGCATTCTTGCTGCATGTTCCCAAGCTTAATGGCTTGTGTAGATAAATCAGATTGCTACTCCACGGCTACTGGTTTCAAAAAACAAGAGTTATACTTTTGTTAAATCTTTTATTAAAAGACCATTTTCACTTATAAAATCTGCATAGATTGCCCCAACAGCTTATAGAGTGTAAAAATAGCTTTTACGAAGGCGTATACACCATATTCAACAAATTAGTAAATTGTAAAAAGTAAAAACCACTTCTATAGAGGTGTATGCACCGTCTCCAAAGCGTTCTTTGATGTGTAGTTAAATCGCTCCTGGAAACAAAGTGAAATCAGTGGCGGTTAACTGCCATAGTAAAAGCTTTTAAGAGAAATATGCTCTTGGGTGAAAGATACAGTTGGATAAAATAATTGTTGCACTGATGGCTTGCAATACTGCCAAAACTCAGTTTGTTTGTTTCCAATATTCTGGTATAACTAAATGCACCAGAAAATATAGCAGTTGCCAAAGCTCATTTCCACGTGGCAAACACCAATAGATGACAAATTCAAAAAACACTCTCACGTAGCGGCGTTTCTTGAATAATAGCAGAAATTCACTATGCATCTTCAGCGTTAATAATTCAAACAAAATAAATGCTACAGGTACGCCAGTCGCTACAAAACAGTTGCCAAAACTCACTGTCCATTCTCTAAGCTCCTCAATCAGTAGAAAGTGAATTCCAATGCCGCTAGTTCACATTCACAGGGCTAGCAGGTATGCTAATGAGCAGGTGAAAAACGCTGAAATTCACAATATACTTTTAGCGTTGCTGTATCCCTCAAAGAAAAAGCAAGGGAATTACCAACAAATCCTTAATCTTCCAAGGATGGATAATGCCACAGAAGTTGTAAAACATCAAGATATCCGTCCCAAATATATGTACGATAAGCACTTTCGGTAAAACCTTCATCAGATCGTAATGACTAGGGACTCCATTAACTAAATTTGTAGGTTTGAAAGAGCCAATAAAAAGTCTTAAAAAAGGCAACTCCTTCTCCATGCATATCTACAGCCTATCAAGGTGGAGTATTGCTAACACACCTTCTATTTATTCAATGGTAGGTCTCAGATGGCTTCAGAGGAACAACCGCATTCAACCCAGGAGAGCGAATTGTTGGTCATTCCCTTGCTTTTTCTCTTTCAGTGAGTTTTGGCAACTGTTTCGTAGTGACTGGCGTGCCTGTAGCGTTTATTTTGTTTGAATTATTAATGCTGAAGGTGCATAGTGAATTTCTGCTATTATTCAAGAAACGCCAGTACGTGAGAGTGAGAGTGTTTTTTGAATTTGTCATGTATTTGTGTTTGACACATGGAAAGGAGCTTTGGCAACTGCTATAGTGTCTGGTGCATTTAGTTATAACAGAATATTGAAAACAAACTGTGGGTTTTGGCAGTATTGAAAGCCATTAGTGCAACAATTACTTTATCCAACTGTATCTTTCACACAATAGCATATTTCTCTTAAAAGCTTTGACTACTGGGGCAGTCTATGCAGATTTTATAAGTGAAAATGGTCTTTTAATAAAAGATTTAACAAAAGTATAACTCTTGTTTTTTGAAACCAGTAGCCGTGGAGTAGCAATCTGATTTATCTACATTTTGTGCTTTTTGCATTTTGCTACTTTGATAGTGAGTTTTGCATTTTAGTTATCTTAAGCTTAATGGCTTGGGCATTGGATGCATTCAGCCTACCTTGGCAAGGATGCTTTCCCACCTTTACCTCTAGTCCCAAAGGTCTTACACAAGACAAGACAGGACCAGGGGTCTAGTTGTTGCTGTGCATTGGCCCCAGCAACTGTGGTTTTGTCTGCCATCCAGCTGACCACAGTAGGACCTTTCATATCCCTTGATGCTGAGCTTTGAGGTCCTTAGATAGGTGCTCATTGTGGCACCCAAATCTGGAGGCCTTAAGGTTTGTTGCATGAATTTTCTAGGCTTGCTATCTGTTAAGGGCAGGCTGTCTGAACAAGTAATTTCTAGCGTGAAGAAAAAATAGATTTGGCACAAGAAGATCTTATTTAGCCAAATGTAGGAGGTTCTTTATGTGCTGTACATTTTAGGATAGGTATGTAAAACAGTGCTGAAGTCCAGATTTACGGTAGTTTATTGAGGTCTTTTGAAGGAGATTTTCTTACTCCTTGATCAGAATTTATTTACTGTAGTAATGTGCATCCCATCGAGCCCCCTCTCTTTAATTGGCCTACAGTGTTAAAAAGTAGTTCTTAAGGGGGGGGGGGGGGGGGTACTTCACCTGAAACTACCATAGAGCTGGTGTCCCCAACTTGGGACTTGAATTTTGTAATTTAACACTTAACACTGGTTATATTTGAACCTACTACATTGATGCAGTTGAAATTTGTGTTCTGGAAAACTTTCTTCTTTGCGGTAGCAAATTCAGCTAGAAGGTCATCAGAGCTGGATTCCCTTATGCAAAGTGAGCTTTAAATGGCCGTCCATAAATAAAAGGTCAGCCTTAGATGCATCCTTTCATTATGGCTGAAATAGCTTCCAAACTGGCACTTGACCCGGCTACTCATATTCTCTAACAGTCAGAATGACAGAGACGAGTGTAATGCAACTGCTGGAATCTGACAGCAGTTTAATTATGATGATTAGGTCTATAAGCTGTTAATGAGCTACTTCTGTGGTACAGGGTTTGATTTCAATTGACTACTTTGTGACCATGAACAAGCCTCTTAACTAGACAGTGCTTCGGAGCAGTTAATGTGGCTCTGTAGTTTTCTTCTGGACTGCATACATAGTAACAGCCTATGAACCTATTGTAGTGCCAGAACCAGGAACATCAGGAAAATAGCCCAAATGCTTATTTCCTTTGTGTTATGCGCATTGAGTGGCCTGACCCCTAACAGATGCAGTCCAGATTTGTTCTGTGTTACATGTCAGTAGTTGGTATACAGGGCTAATGATGTGGGGTGTAGTTCTTGTGGTACAGGGTTTGATTCCCTCAGTAGTTGGTATACAGGGCTAATGATGTGGGGTGTAGTTCTTGTGGTACAGGGTTTGATTCCCTCAGTAGTTGGTATACAGGGCTAATGATGTGGGGTGTAGTTCTTGTGGTACAGGGTTTGATTCCCTCAGTAGTTGGTATACAGGGCTAATGATGTGGGGTGTAGTTCTTGTGATACAGGGTTTGATTCCCTCAGTAGTTGGTATACAGGGCTAATGATGTGGGGTGTAGTTCTTGTGGTACAGGGTTTGATTCCCTCAGTAGTTGGTATACAGGGCTAATGATGTGGGGTGTAGTTCTTGTGGTACAGGGTTTGATTCCCTCAGTAGTTGGTATACAGGGCTAATGATGTGGGGTGTAGTTCTTGTGATACAGGGTTTGATTCCCTCAGTAGTTGGTATACAGGGCTAATGATGTGGGGTGTAGTTCTTGTGGTACAGGGCTTGATTCCCTCAGCCCTTGTTAGTCTGCTTTTTGTTGACCGTGAGTAAGTCATTTAACTAGACATCGTCCCTTTTCTGGGATGACCAGATAGCAATCTGTCCAGTGGGCCTACTTGGTTAACATATGGCCATTATTATGATTATTAAGTCAGCTAACAAAACACTGGTGGACTTAGATGGGTACAACTCTACTAGAACTGCTTATGCTGCCCACAGGTCTTATTAAACATCTACAGCAGACAAGTGCTTTTGTGTGTTATGTCAACTTTTAATCCGATTTGAGTTCTGTGTAAATGTACATCATTAAATAAGTCCCACACTCAATTTGACCTGTAATCCGTGTATCAACACTGAAAAATACGCACGTATGGTAAAAGGTTCATCACATAAAAGGAACAGATAAGGTAATTAAATCATAAAAAATTATACGGTCCTGAAATTATAGGAAATTAATAGAAAAGGTACTTCAATCATTAAAAAAATAAAAAACGCTAAACAAATTAACATATAAATATTCGGGTGGAAAAAGAAGACTAAAATGCAAAGTCAGATACAACTATTTCAGCAGCCTAGTTCCAAGTAGCCACTTAATGATCAAGATTTCATTTAGACATCTTTGGGAAGAAGCTGCATAAAAGATTATAAGAAAGATAAAACTATGGAAACTGTTATTTATGATCGCTAATAAAAAGGTAAAATTGATTAAGAAGTTTCTATTTCCATTGGTCCTTTATGTAGGTCATGCTTGCATGTATCAGCTGAGAGTTCAGATATGGAAAATATGAAAAATAAAATTGTTTCTTTGGGATAACAAAAGAGAAAGCGTGAACTGGGAGTACTAATGCTGACTAATAGACTGGGTGGTTTGGGGCTTCCAGATCTGAAGGCATATTACAAAGCCATGCAACTTAGATTAATTTGTTTGGTTTAAGATATGGACTATATGCCTAATGAAAGTACATGATAGGTATAGTGCCCTATGATGTTGGCAACAAGATCACACGTGGACATTCGGGCAGATCTAGGAAATGAATATAAGAACATTACGTGCAGCCTTACATACATAAAAGGTATTAAGCAAGTTGTTATGTTGAAGGAAGTTAGACCTTGAGAAAATTAGAATGAACCCAGTCCAGGTTAAGCAGAGTCCCTCATTGACTCTCTTCAAGAGGAATCTTGAGTGGATGGGAGATCGTAGGTTTACCCCGGTATCACTTCTGAGTCACTGTTAGACAGAGGCACAGTATACTAACCTCGAAAAAGGGCATAGCAAAATTAATTTAAAATGGGTGGCGAAAGCCAAACACACTCTGGCTAGGCTTATAAATGCCCTAGGGCAGATAGCCTAGTATGAACCTATGAACCAGTATGTTTTACTATATGTAGTAATAAGAAAGGCATGGAAGAAAATTTCATGAACATCTGGAGAACAAAGAACCGAGATTTTTGGGAGTAGATGATAAAAGGAGTTGAGGTAGTAAAATGGGATGAAGCTACACATTTGGATGTTATTAAACTCCAGTCATTGTGCTTATCTGTGGCTAATATTACAGTTTAAGGAAGATATGGTGGTTGGAAAGTAATTTTATTAAGCGACAATAGATTTTTATAATTGAGGCTGGAACAGAAATTGCAAACTGGAAATGAGTAATAAGTAGAACATGTTTGACATTATTAGATTTGAGAAGGTAGTACAGTACAAAGGTAAAAGCAGCATGGAGTGATATAGTGGGCTACAGTCATGTCCCCAATTGTAACCCTTGAGATAGGATGCCAAGAAGTTCACCTAGAGAATGAAGCTTGAGAGGCGAATGTTGCATCCATGTCGAGGATGTATAATATGGTTACAATTAGTGAGACCCAGTCATAACTCTCTGTAATGCATAGAGCTTTACTCCATGTACTACCGGTTACAGAAAAAAGTCAGTGTTTTACCGGCTTTAAAAGCCAGTAAGGCACCTAGCAAGTGTTGTTGCACACAGACGGCGTGTAAATATATTTGGTAGAAAGTCAGGGACAATTTGTGAATATTGCTATAAATTACTTCAGTAAGTTACTTACAGACTGAAAACATAAGGCAAGATATTTCACGAAAGGAAAGTCCATTGTGTGAGAGCTGACTATAACAGCACGTAGGAGGTGTGTAACAATTGTTAGACATCTCTGAAAGCTCTGCTATGGTTGGGTCTTGTACTACAAAAGTCCTTACAGGTTTATCTTTTTTTTCTGATTTTGGCGAGTAATCATGGAACTTCATGCACTACAAAGACGTTGCAGATGAGCAGTGGAGAGTAATATGCATTAATCCTAGATATGCAACTAAGTCAAGAAAATTTGGAATGGAAATGTTTACAAAAATATTTCTATACTTCTGCAACACTTGGAAAAATATTCCCACACAAGAGGCATATCTTAAATATCTTTTATTTCAGAAAGAGTTTCTTGGCAGCATCTATTTTGGGAATGTAAGGAGTTGATTCTGTGCAAAAGTGTAATGGAAAGAAAACGATTTGCATAATATGTTAAGTCTTGTACTCTGAAGAGCGTTTAACTTCAGTATAGAGATCTTTTGTTGAGTTGGTGTAAAATAACGTACTAAAGAAGTGAAAGGAGTTGCTGTCTTTAGAATCGATAATGGCTAAGAAAGCTCTAAGTAAAAAATGGAAAATCTGAGACTTATCAGTAAAAAGTGGAAAAAAGGTTACAGAGAATAAAAATATGAAGCTGAGACCTATTGGAGAATAGAAACAGAACTGGGCTGTATGGGATGCTGTATTGAAATTTGACACTAAAGAGGATGTTGACAACAATGTGTCTGTTTAATAAAGTGGACTCTGATACAAACTGAGAAGTCCCACTTGTTAAGCCTTGTTGTTGAGTGTAAATAAAATATGATTGCAGATTTCTGAACATAAATTAGGTTGCAGATAGTTAATTTTTGTGTAACTGTTTTTACTGAGCGGTAGTAAATCAAACATGGGATTAAAACTGAATAGAATAGCTGATTGGGATACTTGGATTTGCGTGCTTAACTGTGGCAAGTTATTTATAATTGAGTGTGAGCACTGACTGATATGAGATTATTTTTATGAATGTTCTTTAAACATATAACTAAAATCATTTGTTTCAGCAGTATATGCTGAAGTTAACAAGTACACTATTCATGGATATTGCAGAGCAGGCTTGGTAGTTCATTAACTCTTATTGGGTTTACCAGTAAAACTCACATCAAGGCTCTCCTTCGGTTCCCTCTCCAAAGGGTTCTATTGGGTGTACTGCAATGCTAAAATACAGACATTTTTAGTACAAGACATTATGCATGTATGAAGCATTGTGATTATGCTTTTTAGCAATAGTGTACAAGTGCTTCATATGCCATTTTAATTTCCATGTGGTTTTGCCCACATGAAATTATACATTTACTGAATTTTGTGCAGTTTAAACCAGAAAGGGTATTTCATAATTGTGATGGTATGAGGTGCCATGTTCCTACCATTGTACACAACCACAAAACATGTTTTGCTGCTGCTGTCCAGCAGGACATACTGTAGAGTCCATCCAAAAAAATTTTTCTGCTTTAGTCCCGTCCCCCGGTAAGTAATACCACCACAGTGGTGATTCATATGTTGAGCATACTGCATAAGCAGCTCACCATAATGGGTGGTGCTTGAGTAGCGGAAGATAACTGCTGCAGTATAGGCTTTCAACATCCTTCCTCTTGGCTTCTTTTGATAGGCTGAATTATTGGGGTCCCCGGGGTGCTGATTGGACACCCCATCAACACTATATTCATTCTTCTAATAAGCTACATCAGTACTGACATTACTTGGCAGCAGGAAAAAAAAGTGGATAAGCTAGGGCAGGGGTCTTTGTGGACTTTACAAATGAACGACCAGGGTCTGTTTATATCCCTAAGGAGAGTGTACTTCAGAATGCTTTTCTGACAAAAGAACTGAGTTATGGAGCAAGAATCCCATTAAACTGTGGGCAAGGAGGAGTTGAACTTGGTGTGTGCGCGTGCGTGCGTGTGCATGTGTGTGCGTGCGTGTGTGGTCTGAAGTCAGATGTTCTCTTTTGGCAAATACAATGGAGAAGGTGAGGCAGGAAGAATGCAAGAGGAAACTAGGGCATCCAGCAAAGAGGTAGATGGATTGTGTGAGAGAGGACTTCCCACAGTCAGGCAAGGCTGTTGAAAAAGGTGGGAGTGGCGTTAAATGAAGAGAACTGACGGCAGTTGATACGACACTCCAATTCCATGTAGAAAATGGGGAGAAAAGTAGATCTGAAGTTGTTAATTATCTTCCATTCCTCACTGATGGGTATGAGTCGGCCAAATGCCAAGCTAGCATACACCAAACTCTCGAGCCACGCTACTACCCACAATGCCCTTCATCCCATACCTCAGATCTCCTTTGCCGTGCAGCCATATAGCAGCGTTTTCACCAAGCTCTCCAGCTAAGTAGTTTTGAATTATTCAAACTTGTATTTCTTCCAGAAATCTTTTTTAGTGTCTTCTTGTAGTCTAGCTCTACCCACAGGTATTCCTTTTCTTACCATTCTTGGTATTTTCTTGCCTTTTTCTTTACTTTTACCACCCTCCTGGTAACTCTTCATACCATTGCTGGTAGTCTGGCTCTTTTTCTCCTTCCTTTCTCTGTTTGAGCGAGTGTTAGTATGTCTGAGAAAAAGGGTACTTCAGGTTTTAAACATTGCACGTCATGCAGTGGTAAATTACCTAACAGTGACTTGCATTTTAAATGCATTTATTGTTTGGGCGTCTCGCATCTTTCTGCGACTCCCCCATGTGATATTTGTGTGAGTTTTAGTCAATGGATGTTGAATGAACGGTGCAACAAGTTGATTTTGAAAGGATTGCTTTCCTGTCCTTTCTCTTGAGGCTTTTTCTGCGGAGGTCTCAGCCCCACCAGGCAAGGATAAGAAGCAGCCTCGCTCAGACCCTTTTTCACCGGCTGGTGATAGGGACAAAAATCATCGATCTAAGACCGGTAGATCTTCCTCCGAGCATCGACTCGCTGTCTGTGCCACCGATTTCGGCACCCAGCAAAGTTTCTGGGAAGTCTGAATTGTCGGTGCCGAGCGACTACTGAACCGATGGTTTCTTCGGTTCCAACCAGTCTGGTTCAGGACACTTCGGCACCGACCTCGCCTTTACAGGCTCTCGCTCCGACGACCTCGGATCCGATCTTAACTATTACCCCGATTGTGACTTCGGCTCAGAGTTCCCACTCGGTGCTGACTTTACCGTTTACGCAGTTCAAATCAGAATCCACAACTCCATTGAGTTCATTACCACGGACCAGATATTCGTCTTCTGTGGACCTGTTTGCCAAGCAGCCCTACAGTCCTTTTCTGGACCGGCCTGAATCCCCTTCCCGGGATATCTATTAGGTCTGCCAGGAGCATGTCCGAAAAAGGCATTGTTCGTCTCGTGGATCAGGTGTTGACTGCAAGAGGAATCTCCAGACCCTGTTCCGCTCCGGGTGTTGGGATTTTTCCTCCTTTGACTCCTCCTTATTCTCTTGAGGGGGGATCTTTCGGTCCCAAGGCCCCCTTGCCCGTTGCTTTCAACGGGACCCCTTCCTTCGGCGCCGACTGCTTTGATGCCTGAAGCATCTAAGTCCTGGTGGGCTTCAGTTCCGATTACAGCTCACCTTACTCAACCCCTTGCTTCGGGGGTGGAATATTCGATTCCGGCCCCAGCACCGACTGCCTTCTTGATTCCCGTCTTGGACCTTAGAGTTATTTCCACACTGAACCCTTCTCAAACATCAGTCTTGGAGGTGGGCCATTCAGAGCAGGGTGTGACCCCAGTTCCGATTCAGTCCTCTTAGGTTGCGGGCTCCCATTCCTCTTCGGGTGGGACTGCCTTCCGGATTATGGAGAGGGCGCAGGCGGCTAACACTCCTCCTCCTTCAGCTTCGCCTTTGCTTCCCCCTCTTACTCGGCCATCGTCAGCCGTTTGCAGGGGATCACTAATCCAAAGCATCCCCCTTTCTGAGGACATTCCCACAGAAGAGCCCCCTCGGAAGAGGGTGTGCAAAAGAAAATACATGGACTCACCTGAAGAGTCCCGTACTGAGGATACGGATTACGATGATGGGGAAGGTTCCCCTAGATCACCCCCTGACTATGTTTCCTTTGGGGACATCTTGGAGATTTTGAGTCAGCAGGATGACTGGAAATCTTCCACTCCTTCTCAGGAGGAATCCGTATTCTTACAAGCTTTCCGTTCCCAGCCCACTACGTCCTGGGTGACCCCTCCTGCAGATGAGTTGGTCAAATTCATCATGCAGCGAGCGTGGAATAGTCTGGATTTAGTAGAAGCTATCCCCAGAAGATCAGACAAAGTACTTTCTCCTCCAAAAGAGCAACCCCATTGGTCAAAAGGCTTGCCAGTAGACACTGTGGTGGTGGCGGCAGCCACAAAGAAGGACTTGGCAGAAGAGAATCCGGCTGTTCATCCGCTCAACAGGGATTCCCAGGCGGTGGACAGGCTAGGGAAGCAAGTCTTTGCTGCAGCGACCTTTGCCGTGCGTTCGCTGAATTTCTTGGCACACTTTACGAGATGCCAGAGAGTCCTTATTTCCGAACTCTCTGGTAGCCTCGCTGGTCAAGTGTCAGATGGAGCACATGACAAAGTGGCCTCCCAGCTTGCCACTCTTGAAGCGATTTCGAATTCCTCCATGAGGTTGCTCTCCCATGTAACCCAAGGAGCAGCTAGAGCAGCAGGTGCTGGCGTGGTTGTTCAACGTCATGCCTGGATGCGCGTTTCTGACCTACCGGATTCCTTCAAGTCTTCCTTTTTGTACGCCCCTACTGAGCCCTCCGCACTCTTTGGTTCTAAGGTCAAGGATACTTTGGCCAGGTGGGAGCAGGATGGAAAGACCTTGTCTGCCGTGGGCCTGTGCTTCTCCAAATCTCAGCGTTCCTTCTCCAGGAATCAGAGGAGTTGAATGTTGCGGCACAAGAAGTCGCAAGGTTTCTTTCATTACGCACGTGGCAAGGACTCCTCCAGAGGCAGAGGAGGGTCCAGTGAAAGACGTCCCTTTAGGGGCAGAGGGGGTTACCGGAATCAGGGCTCCAGTGATTCTTTCTCCAGAAGACCCTATCAGCGATCCTGAAGTGTCACCCAATTGCTTTCCTCTGGAAGCAGTCGGGGCATGTTTCTCTGTGCACCAGGGAGGAGGCAGCTTCCGAAATCAAGAAGCAAGTCATCCAAAAGGTTCCCCCAGATCAGTGCAGATTAGGGTTCGACTCGGTGCCAAAAAAGATGGGGGACTGGAGGCCCGTTCTGGATCTCAGTCGTTTGAACGAGTCAGTTATACAGACCAAGTTCCGCATGGTCGCTATTCAATCCATCCGTCCATGCCTTCGGAAGTCGGGGCATGTTTCTCTGTGCACCAAGCAGCCTGTTCCTCCATTACCAACGATCTATGGGTGCAGAGAATTATCACCAAAGGCTATCACATTCCCCTCAAATCCTTTCCAAGACCTCAATTCTCCCTTCCCGACATTCCACCCAGTCAAAGGGAGGAGGCAGCTTCCGAAATCAAGAAGCTTCTAAAGCAAGTCATCCAAAAGGTTCCCCCAGATCAGTGCGGATTAGGGTTCGACTCCAGACTCTCTTTGGTGCCAAAAAAGATGGGGGACTGGAGGCCCATTCTGGATCTCAGTCGTTTGAATGAGTCAGGTATACAGACCAAGTTCCGCATGGTCGCTATTCAATCCATCCGTCCATTCCTTCGGAAGTGTGTGTGGATGTGCTCTCTAGATCTCTGGGATGAGTATTACCACATCAAAATGGACAAACGCTCCAGGAGGCTTTTGCGCTTCCGGCTGGAAGCCAATCATTTTCAATTCAGAGCCCTGCCTTCCGGTCTCTCGATGGCCCCCAGAGTGTTCACGAAATGTCTAGCAGTGGTGACAGCTCACTTGAGACTGCACAGATTCCAGGTGTTTCCTTATCTGCACGATTGGCTCCTCTCCACCCCCACCGAGTGTCTGCTGACCAGGGCCCTGCACCACACTCGGTCACTGGCGGAGTCTCTGGGTATTACTATCAATTGGGAAAAATCAAAACTTCAGCCCTCACAACAATTAGAATTCATAAGGGCTATGTTCAACACTCAGCTTGGTCTAATATCTCTTCCTCATCACGGGCTCTTAAGACCGAGAACACAAGTGCAAGTGATACTCGACCGCAGGAAAGTGTCTGCAAGGGAAGTTTTGCAGGCTTTGGGTTCCATGGCGGCAGCCATTCCCATTGTTCCATTGGCCAGGCTTCATATGCGCCTGTTACAGTGGCTTCTTCAAACTCAATGGATACACAATCATCATCCCTTGAACGCACTAATCCTCATCACAGATCTTTGCAAGCAGGATCTCCTCTGGTGGATGAGAATGGACGAAAGTCTTGGGGTCGACCCTTTCAACCTCTTCAGCCCAGTGCCACGGTGACTACAGACGCTTCCTTTTTAGGGTGGGGGGTACATTTTCAGGGGAGAGCTGTTCAAGGCATGTGGTCTCCTCTAGAAGTCGACTTACACATCAATGTTCTAGAGCTCAGAGCTGTGTTACAAGCTCTCCACCCTCTTCTTCCTCTCGGACCGATTGCTATCCAGTCCGACAACATGTCTGTGGTCTGGTACATCAACAAGCAGGGAGGGACCAGATCTTACCCCCTTTGCCGCAAAGCCATGAGAATTTGGCAGTGGGCGATAGCTACCAACCGTTTCCTGATTGCTACACACATCCCTGGGAGTTCCACTGTGATTACGGACAAGCTGAGCAGATGCATCCTGCTTCCTCACGAATGGTCTCTCAACCCGGAAGTGGCGGAGGAAATTTTCAGCCACTGGGGCCGGCCTTGCTGCAATCGGTTGGCCTCCCCCTCCAATGCGAAGTGCAGCAGCTACTTTGCCCTCTTTCCTCCACAAGGGGAATCCCCGAGAGATGCTGTGATTCGGGATTGGCCCATGGGTCTCTCGTCTCCAAGTCTGGCCACTCTCAAACTGTCAGCTTGGTTGCTCCACTTCTTCAGTAGCCAGGCTTGAGTCACTTTCTTCTCCGGTACGGAATATTATTTTGGCCTCCCACAAACCTTCTGCCAGAAAACTTTATAAAGACAAGTGGAAGCGTTTTTCCTTGTGGGCACAAGAGCTGTCTCTGGATCCTGTTTCTGTTCCAGTAGCTACGGTTCTTCAATACCTGACCAAGCTTTTCCTTAATGGGGCTTCTGCATCCACGATTCAGGTGCATCAAGCTGCCATCTCCAATTTCCATGATGGTTCAGATGGAACTCCTATTATTTCTTCCCATCTGTGTAAGACTTTTTTGAAGGGGATTTTTCATTCTAGACCTCCCATTAGGCAACCTGTGGAATCATGGAATCTGTCTAGGGTGCTTCAAACTTTGACTCTACCTCCCTTCGAGCCGGCTGCAAACTGTGATGTGAAGTTTCTGTCCTGGAAGACCTTGTTTCTGGTGGCAGTTACTTCAGCCAGACGTGTATCAGAGCTGCAAGCATTATGCATTAAAAGTCCTCCATAAGGACAGAGTATCACTTCGCACCACCCCCACATTCTTACCCAAGGTGGTTTTGGAATCCTCTGTTAATCAGTCCATTGAGATGCCCATGTTTTTCCCTAATTATACCAACAAAGCTGTATACTGTCTTCATTCCTTGGATGTCCACAGACAGTTGCAGTTTTATTTGGACAGGATAATGTCTTTTCGAAAGTTAGATCAGCTTTTTGTTGCCTTTGCGGGCTCTAGAAAGGGATTGGCAGTGTCTAAGGTTACCTTGTCTAAATGGCTTAGGGATTGCATCTCCTTTGTTTATTCTCTGGAGGAAGAATCCGCTCCTGGCCGCATTAAACCTCATTCCACTAGAGCTGTGGCCGCTTCTGTCACCTTTCATGCTAGGGCTTCCATGGATGATATTTGTGCAGCTGCCATCTGGGCTAATCCCTATTCCTTTATCAAGCATTACAAATTGGATCTGATCTCCAGGGGTAGAGCTGTCTTTGGCTCTATGGTTCTCCACAATGTTCTTCCATGAGGGCTACCCAGATTCTGTAGTAGCTAGGGACTCTGTCCTATCAGTGAGGAATGGAAGAAGATTAACAACTTCAGATAAAGAAGTTGTCTTACCATAACGTTCCATCTGAGTTGTTGTTGTTCTTCCATTCATCACACCCTCCCACCTTCCCCCGCCAAGGCTCCTGGCGGATCTTTGGGTCGTTTTGGTGTGTTAGGGTTTTTGCGCAGAGATGGCCTCTGCCTCCGTTTCTGTTTCTTATATATATATGTTGCTACTATGGTTCTGCAAACTCGATCTGAGGTATGGGATGAAGGACATTGTGGGTAGTAGCGTGGCTCGAGAGTTTGGTGTACACTAGCTTGGCATTTGGCCGACTCTGTTCCCAGGGTTCGGAACCGTACCCATCAGTGATGAATGGAAGAAAATCAACAGCTCAGATGGAACGTTATGGTAAGACAACTTCTTTTTATTAATGATGATGGCTCAGGTGATTTTTGTCTTCAAACATGTACCGTTATTGTGACCGTCACAGGATTCTACTTTGTTTTTACAATATCATGTAACTTTAATGAAAGTGTGAAGTATCCTTCTGTGGATGTGTGACTTTTCAGGAAGACATAGGTAAACATTCTGGGAGGAAAAAGAATAACGTGTTTTGGGGAAAAAGTATCACATCTCCCCAAATTGATTTACTTGGCAGTCAGAATTAAAACAACCCCATCAACTGGAATAACTCCTCACATTTTAGTGATAAATGTTACCTTTTATATTATTTCATACTTTTTTGCTTCAAATTACACATGCATTTGTGAAACATCAAAGCAAATGTACCACCAGTGTGCAAGCTCTGCATAGTAGTGGATGTTTAGCGACTGTGGGTGGGTAGCGGCTTGGTTGTTAAGAGGCACTGTCTTTGCTATCACCAGTGCATTTAAGTGCATTTTTTTTAACCTTTTCTTTTCTCCACTACCCTTGAAGGGTTACCATAACCATGCTACAAAAGTACTGGACAGAAAACAAAGATAAAACAAAATGGCCAAGACTTCCAACAGTAAAGTTATTCCCTTGGTGCCTCAGCCCAAGTCTTCCATGGAGGAAAAAGAAAAAGACGAATCTCATCAAACAATTAAAAAAACGACAAAAATAGCTGATGAGTTACACAGTAACCCAAATCAAGACTATAAAGTTGCATAGGTAAAAGTATTATATCGAGTATTAACAACGTTGTCATTAACATTGAGAGTCCACTACAGAGCGTAACGTAATTCAGACTATAAAAGTCTAAATATTATCAGGAAATATCACCTTTTTAGAAACCTTGAGGTGGTGCAGCGGTTAGCGTTGCCACCTCACAGCAAGAGGTTCTCCGGGCGATCCTTGGCTGAGGTGCCTTCTGTGTGGAGTCTGCATGTCCTCCCTGTGCTCACGTGGGTTTCCTCTGGGTGCTCCAGTTTCCTCCCACATCCCAAAGACATGCTGTTAGGTGGATTGGATACTCTAAATTGGCCCTAGGCATGAGTGAATGCTTTGTGTGCCTTCCATGGAAGGTTGGGCGCCAGGCTGGCAACTCGACACAGTAAAACTCCACTGCCAATCATGAGCGGACAGGTGATCCACTGTGGCGACACCTAACCGGGAAAAGATGAAAGAAGAAGAAGAAACCTTAGCACCACTTATTTGGCTGAGTGTTTTATTCCGATGTGAGTTATGTTGTCACACCCTCCAGACTTACAAAAATTTCATGAATAAGTGTTCCTTTCAGTACTGGAAGCATTACCCTGTACTGCCTGTATATGTATTGTGTCACTAACAGTTACCTAGTTTCTTATCTGGAACATGGCCTCTAACAGATACACACACACACACACACACACACACACACACACACACACACACACACACACACACACACACACTACTTTTCTTATTTGAAAGCATCCAAATTACACTGGTGTAGGACAGGTCCTCCACCCTCATTATTGTATTACCCCTGCTTCATGTTTTCAGTGAATACTGGACCGTTATCAACTTATCATTTCTTCTGCCTGTACTTCCCTTCACACACATACAAGTACTTGACCCTGAGTTATAGATTCCTTTGTAGTTGTACATTTCATATGTGTGGTGTAAGTTCTGTACAGAATTGCATGTACTAATTGTAAACTCTTCCATGTACTTATTTGCAGTTTGCTTGTGTTTCTTTTTAATGCGTACTGTACTTATCTGCTTCTCCACAATAGCTCTAGCCTATTTTTGTCTTGGGAATGCTCAGATTGGTTGACTCCTGCTAACACCGGAAGTGTTTTCAGTTTCCACATGAAGCATTTCCTGTTTCATTCTTCTCACCTGCATCTCGCCAGCTACCCTATAGTGCAACACTTTTATACTTCCCTGCCTCCTTCCCACAATCAACTTCCAGTTTACTCCTACTTAAGCTTGTTACTTATATTCTCACCTGTTGTAACTCCCACCTACCAGGATCTTATGACAGCTAACTTTCACCCCCAGTGCTGTTCTTATTCTTTTTCTGACTCAGAATTCTGTGTATAATCACCCTTCTGTCCTTACACTGTCTTTGTTCCACTGATCAACATTAAGTAAATGCTTGTACTCTATATTTCTGTCACTGCGCAGTTAACAGATCCTGCTAAATCACCTGTACTTTGCAGTTCGCTACCTACTACTTACCCAGCACTCTACACAGTCCATGCTCATCTAGTGTTGCTACCTATAATATCTTAATAACTAATTTATGCAGTTACCCATTTTTCAGCCCATTTTATTTTATTTTGTTTTTCTTACTCATCAACATCATTAGCCACTCCAACATGGTCTCCACAGTGCATCGCATCGAAGTCTGCTCATAGCTATTTATCACTCCTTCCTCTCTTCAAAGCGATGCACCCAATTTAATACACCTGTCAACAATTTACACATTAAACATGCCTCCTCCATTATAACTCATACCACCCTCACAAACAAGCGCTTCATCTACTCCCAGTCCTAACGATCTCTTACTTGATGAAAATGAAGCTCCATAGAAAGGGGGTTTCACTTAAAAGTGTGGAAAGGAAACTGGAGCTCCTCTTGCTCTGGTTAGGCAATCAGGCCGTTTTATGTTCTGCGAGTAAACAGGCATCTAGTGCGGAGAAACGATACAGCTTTGGCATCGAGTGATAGACTGCATTGTTTGTATTACAGTTTTTCATATCTAGGGTGAAGACATGCTTATGGGCTCTGTCAGTCTCAGTGACTGTCCTCTATAACTGAAGATCAGGGTACCTCTTTGGTCAGAGTACCTAGAGATCACCCTGCTCTACCACTTGGAAAAATGTGAATTTTGTTCAGTTCTTCTGAAATGAACAAGATGAACGTATTAATGGTGTGCATAGGTTGCCTTCTGTGGTAGTGAAGACCACTATATGCCTCTCCACATTTCTTTGCTTCCATGGCTTCTAGAAACTTTCAGACAAGAAAGACAAGGACTCATCCTTATCATCCTTTGACCAAGAAAGATGCACTTCAGAGTTGGTGGGTCACATGCAGAGCTCAAGTAGATGACCTTCCTAGCATTAGGAAGCTTAGAAATCTGAAACTTTGACCAAGGTGACTGCAGTATTCCTGGCCAGTACAACCACTACTATCTTTTCTGTTTTCCTTGACACAAGGAAAGCCAAAAAGATGATGGTGGTTTCATTGGCCAAGGTATTGTGGCCGTGTGTGTTGTTGATTTTGAGTTTTATTTGATCTCTTCTTTCTGTACCGTGCCATATTGGTTTCTGATTTGAAACAGTCAAGAAAAAAGAAGGACCAGAACATACGATAGGAAGCTGTCATACTGTGGGACCAAATGAAGCTCTAGTCGTTTCTGTGTAAAGAATAAAACTGGAAGATTTAAAAGTGCAGTGTTCCACAGATACATGATCCATGGGTAGTCTCCTTCGTCAAGGTTTCGGATTTCTTTGTTTTTTTTTTCTTTACATTCTTTGATGCTTGGTTTCTGGTTCTTAGCATAGGAAGCTTCCTCTTGTGCCAGAATGACTACCAGCCCCACCTTAGAATTTGACTGCTGTATTAGACTCTGTCTTCCTGTTAGACCTTCTCAGAAATGTTTCTAAGGTGACTGAAGTTGCTAAAAAGCCTTTCAGTTTTCAGATTTCTTATACTGAGTCAGACGTTTTCCATCTCAGTAGAGAAGTACCCATATATTTTTGTTACCCAGCAGGTTATCTGGCCTATGTCAAACAACTGTTTGACTTGTGTCTTGTTTACTCCAGTACCAAAAATGCATGATTCCAGTCTCTTTTTGAATCGCAGCTTTTACTGAGGGCAGAATTGTTGCTTAGCAGAGGTTGATGCAACAAGTCCTTAATTTAGCATCCTGCTGCTCAGGACTAAATGAGTGAAAATTCTGCTTATCCCCACCTACCTTTGAAGTTGGAAGTTTTTTTTTTTTTTGTGGATTTCATCTCTGCTTGCAGGATGTCCAAGTTCTAGCCCTTATCTGTAGGGAAATGTGTGTGGCCTTTCACAAACTCAGGTGCCCCTTAGGACAGTCCCATGTATATTCCTGAAAGAGATCCTAAAGTATTCCTTGGAGTAAGTTCATTTATTTCCCAGTTTTCTTTGCAGGAGTAGAATTCAGATGAGAAGATCCCTTCTTGTCTTGGACAACACACCACCTCTTCAGATGTTGACTGAAGATGGTGCATAAGTTTAGTAAAGCTCAGGTTCATCAACTTTGCTCCTGAGAGGAAGGATGGGCTTGTAGCAGCTAAGCAAACTATAACAAAATAGGTTGCTAAGTGCATTCTGGTTTTCCATCAGGCAGGTAACTGCCCGCTAGAAAATGCTGCTGCCAAAGACTGTTACACGAGAGGCATGGTTACTTCCATTGCCATCATGAATGCCTCTGTCATGGCTGTTTGTTCTGCCATCACTTAGTGAAGGTTTCCATCAAAACCTAAGCATTACTGATTTACTGTGATTCCAGGAGAAGAATTCCTTCCTTCTTTTAAACTTGGGTGCTTTAGGTCTTTGCCTTCTGAGCCCCTACCTGTGGAACCTTTTTGGCGCCTTCCATTCCAGGTGATGTGGTTCCTCCCGTCAGTTAATGTACTGCAGAAGGCCTACAGAATAATGTATAACAATTGTGTACACACCATATTAGAGACATTCTGCAGTGGTCATTGCCGTCCTGCCTCTATGTGCTGTGGAGGGATTTGCTTGTTAGCTGGATAACTATATATTGTTATAGTATTGCATATAGTGTGAGTTTATGTCCTAGCTTGTAGGTTGTGCTAGTTTAGTGAAGGATTAACACTGAGTGATACAGGGCTGAACCTACCTCTTTGGTCTTGCGGCATGCATCAGCAAAAGTGAATATTCCTCCAGGTGTAGGAATGATGTGTATTTCAGAAGTTGGTCATGTGGAGGATATCTTAAGAGGAAATCTACTGGAAACCTCATCGTAGATAGTCCAGTACGGTAAGTAACCCTATTAGCATATTTGTTATATGGGGAATTTGAGTCTGCCTTAAAGACTGTCGAGCCTAGAATATCTGTTTCAAGCATGTGAGTAGGCAGTAGAGGGATTTGAAAGGCTGATAATTGGTGTTGAGGAAAATAAGGAGCAACTGCAACTGTCAGGCAGATGAAGCAGATTTATTTTCCATTAGATTACCGTTACAGATGGAGTATGACTGTTCCAAGGATGACTGAACATCTTAAGACATCATGCATCAGTCATTGATACATTAATACAGGTGCTATTAGTGAGGTCAGAGGCATCCAGGTGTGATTAGTTCTCCCCACCCAGTACTGGAACGAGGAGCTGTCTTTAAGAGTGTAGCTTATAAGATGCATGCAGAATGTCGTCCCCCCCCCCACTTACCCTGTGTGTCCACTGCCTGCCCCCAATCAGACAATTCAGTCCTGGGGCGTGGAAGGGAACAGAGCATTCTTGAGCTGTGTGAGAGCTGTATGACCCATTCATTCTTACATGTGAATTCTGATCATTCAGGGTTACAGGATACATAACTTGGATCTAAATTATTAAAATGGTCCCTAGTGAGAGTTAAGAGGTAAGGTGCAGGCCAGCTTGCTGGTTGTGGGGAGTGGACCATCCACTTCTTTGGGAATGCTCCCTTGCCATTCTGCAGCAGCTCCAAGCTCCACCTTTCCGTTTCTTAAGGGGAAGCTTGCCTTTGCACACTGAATTCCCACCTGTGCGAATGCACCCATGTCACCCTTGTGATGATGTAGAGCTGCCTAACCCCCCCCCCAGGTGGATGAGCCGGCAGCAGCCATTCAGTGTCATACTTCCTAGCCATCTTGTACCGATGCCATGCATGAAGTTTTTGACGATAGGAGAAATGGAGTTTTACATTTTTACATGTTTCTGGTTGGGTATTATTTGAAGTCCTTGCATGATGGTGGTAGGTCACAGACTTGTAGGCTTATGGTATAAGACCACCACTAGGCAGACTTGTTCTTCATGGCCAGATGGAAAAAACAAGTTTTATAATCTTGACTGGAAAAGCATGAATGATAAAAAGAGGCAAAGGTAGTATTGTTGAAAGCTAGGACCATAAGCAACAAAGTGAGCCTTCCTCTAGGGTTTCATGTATTTAGAAAACATTGAAATTTGCACAGATGTTCTTCATGTTTCACTGTTGCAGTCATTACATTTGGGTAATCTGCTGGCAGGTTGCCCTCAGTCGCTCTGATTAACAAAGTCTTGGGTCCTGCGTCGGTTGCTGTCCCTTCTTCCATGATGTCATGTCGTCAGGGGTATAAAACATGTAGCCGACGCCATTTTCATCCGTCTTTCTTGCCGCGCGGTGCCCGAAGCAGAAGCAGTTTGCAAGTGCCAGTTGGCCGACTCCTGAAATTTTCATTTTCAAGTTTCAGAACCGAAGTCTTCAACATAAAGCTAAGTACCCCGTTGGGGAAACTTTTTCTTGCTCCTCACCAATGTCAGTAAAAGTTAATAATTGTATTACTTGTGGGAAGCAAATACCTCATAAGGATTTTCATTTGTACTGTATTCCTTGCCTAGGCCCTGACCACAAAGTGCCTTGCTGTCTGTTTTGTGCTAAATTTAATCATTGCACTATTAAGCGTCGGTATATTTTTGCATCTAAATATTTTGGCTCAAGATTTAACTATCTAGAAATGTTGTTGGTTAGCAATCTGACTACTGGAATATACAAAAAACGCAAAGAAAAAGACAGAGACAGACCGTCGAGGTCCAAAACAGACGACGAAGCTTCTCCTAAGCCAGTCGCCGGTACTCAGTGAGGCACTTTCGCAGCCCCTGATGCCCGCTACTTTTGATTTGCAGGCCTCTACTGAAACCCATTCGGAGTTCGGTATACACTAAGACACTTTAAGTATTGAACCCGCGGATGTCTCTACCTTAGGTGGGTCCAGAGCCGCTGAGCAGGCACCGGCTTCTTAGGGTGTTTTCAGGCCTAAAGAGTTGTATATTAAACCGACGCCATCTTCAAAACCTAGGCCAAAATCAACTTCTATGTCTAAAAAACTGACGCTTAGGCCACGTGCACAGGCCCTTATGCCTAAAAAACAAATTATCAAAATGGCTGAGGATTTAATTACCTTGATCTGGGGTTCCCATCCCCCTCCTGCTAAGAGTCCTAGGCAAGGCACTGATTATGAATCATCAGATCAGGTTTCCATTTCTTCTGATTCCTCTTCTGATCAGGAATTATCTTATTCCACCTTATGAGGACTCTGATGCAGAAGAATTCATCTCTTCTGCTTCTCTTCCTGAGGATTTTTCTTTTGGAGAAACTTTGCATACCACTGGGAGAGTCAGGATTTCTCAGACTCTAAAAAGAGGCTGAGGGATTTCTTTCTTCTTCCTCAGCATAGGCCTTTGGCTATACCTCCAGTATTAGACATTGCTGATGATGTTTTCTCAGAATCCAGCATGGCTCCTGATTCCCTGCCTCGGGCTCCTAGTAAGCCAGACAGATATTACAGGGTTCCTGACTCCCACAAATTCCTTTTTAAAAACCCTATTGCTGACCCTGAAACCGTTTCTCAGGGTCCCAAGGGTGTTAAGGCTTCTACTGCTAAAAATCCTACCCCTTCTGATAGAGACTCCAGGAAGCTGGATAGATGGGGTAAGAAGGTTTACACGTCTGCAACCTTGGCAATCAAGGCTTTAAACTGTCAATTTCATATGTTTAAATATCAGCAGCATGTCATGGGCTTACTTAAACAGAAAATGTTGATTTCTGACTGTGTGGAAAATAGAGTTACAGAATTTATTGCATTCAGCTTAACAAGTTGGAAAGCATACTTTGCAATGTGGTTTTGATTCCCTGGAGGCCTGTTGCAGGGCTGCTGTAACTGGACCTGTGATAAGAAGGCATGCTTGGCTCAAGGAGCAAAATCTGCCTGATCATGTTAAAGCAAAATTGTTAGATGCTCCTTTACAACAGGACAGTCTATTTGGTAATAAGGCCGAAGGTTTGAAAAAGATGGAAGACAAAGCTAAATCTATGCAAACTGTAAAAGATTTCCTACAAGTGCAGCCACCCAGGTTCAGTAGGCACTGGCCCACTAAGAATTGGTCCTTTCCGGTATCCACCAGAGCCACTCAGGTCAAACCCAGACACTCCAAAGGCTCCAGGTTTCGGTCACAAGGAACTTACAGAACAAAACAATGGGGTGCCTCCACCTCCAAATCCGGAAGTCGCAAGGCACCTCCCTACGGTAAACAGTCTCAATGACTTTCCTCTGCCATGACCAAGCACTTATCTTTTGGCAGCCCCTTTGGGGGGAAAACTGGCACTTCATGCACAAAATTGGCATCTAATTACCCAGGACAAGTGGGTTTTAAATATAGTATCCCAGGGATACAGATTTCATTTCCACACGTTGCCAGTCCCAAACGGATGGCCAGATCTGCCTCCAAATCAGTGGGCAGAGGACCAGACACAAGTTATGTCCCTCATGAATATGGGGGCTATTCAACCAGTACCAGAAAAGGAAAAGGGACAAGGTTTTTATTCAAGACTTTTCCTGGTACCCAGAAAAGACAAATCATGGCGTCCAATTCTGGACTTATCCATTCTAAATACATTCCTGGACATTGCAAAATTCAAGATGCTGACTCTGCAACAGTTACTGCCTATGCTAGGCAAGGATGCCTGGTTGGTAACTCTAGACTTAAGAGGCTTACCTGCATATCCCAATCAGGGAATCTTGCAGAATATACCTCCGCTTCAAAACAGGCTATTTGCATTACCAGTTCTCTGCACTGCCCTTTGGCTTATATACTGCGTCCAGGGTCTTCACAAAGTGCCTGGCACCAGTAATTGCATTTTGCAAACAAAAGAAACATTCAAATTTATCCTTACCGGGATGATTGTCTAATTCAGGCAGAAAACAAGGACACTCTTCTGATACATCTGGCGTTTGTAAAAAGGCTTCTAACTTGTCTAGGGTACACCATAAACGAAAATAAATTACATCTGGTACCCTCTCAAATAATTACATTCCTGGGTGCAAGCTTGAATACAACTGCCCAGATGACTTACCTTATGCCAGAAAAACAAATTCAGTTGATGACTTACTTCAAACAAGTGGTCACAAAAACCCAGCTATCTGCAAGACAAATTCAGCAGGCATTGGGGTTCATGGCTTCCTGCATTCTAATAATTCCATATGCGAGACTGCATATGAGGAAACTTCAATGGTACCTAAAACAGCTTATGGAGTCAACATTGTCACAGCCTGGAAGCAATGATTCCTATCATTCCTTGCCTGCAGCAAGAGTTCCGATGGTGGGCAGAGGCCTGTCACCAAAACAAGGGACTGTCATTCATTCCACCCCCTGCCACACAAACCCTGACAACGGACGCATCAGATTATGCTTGGGGGGCGCATATGGCAGGGAGATGCATTCAGGGCCAATGGAGTCCAAATCAAATGCACCTACATATCAACCAGAAAGAGATGCTAGCTGTACAGAATCCTCTGACAGCCTTCAAGGGCTATCTTCATCCAGGACAACTACTGATAAAGACAGACAATACCACAGTTATGTGGTTTATAAACAGGCAGGGGTGTACCCATTCCTACCCCCTTTGCAGACTAGCCATGGCTTTGTGGAACACGGCCTTGACTTACCAAATACATCTTCAAGCTCAATTCCTGCCAGGAAAGCAAAACACTCTGGCAGACAAACTAAGCAGAAATCTTATGGACCCACACGAATGGAAACTGGATCCACAAATCATCAGCATGTTGACACGCAAATGGGGGGAGTCCAGACATAGATCTTTTTGCCTCACCCCAGAACTATCAGTTGGACAAATTCTGCACAAGAATTCATCACAAAAAAGCTTGGAAAGTGGATATTCTATACTTCAGCTGGAAAAAACCTATCAGTCTATGCCTTTCCCCCTCTGCCTCTGCTCTCCAAAGTCTTACTAAAAGTCAGACAGGAAAAAACAAAAATGATTCTGATTGCTCCAGACTGGCCTCACCAACACTGGTACCCGCTCCTACACAATATGTCACACCTTCCTCCATGGTACCTGCCTCAGACGCCTTATCTACTGTCTCAGCAGAACTATCAAATTCTGCACACTCAGCTCCAAACTCTGAATCTTGCAGCGTGGCTTATCAACTAATTTCACCAGGTACATCTCTCAGCAAACCTGTGATGGATGTCATTTTGGAGGCTACAAGGCCTAGTACTAGAAAATCTTATGCAGATAAATGGAAAAGGTTATGTGCCTGGACCCAAGCACAAGGAATAAGCACAGCAATTCCCAATATTCGTCAGATTTTGCAATATTTAACTGAGATGCTTCACAAGGGCCTATCTTTCTCTTCCATAAAAATACATGCCTCTGCCATTTCAGCTCATTACAACACAGAGCCTCCCCTCTTTTCGCATCCCCTGTTAAAGCAGTACCTCAGAGGGGCCAAAAATGTAAGACCTCCCAGGAGAGCACCAACCCCTGCATGGGACCTCAATTTTGTGTTGGAAAAGCTCACCCTACCTCCTTTTGAGCCAGCTGCAACTGCAGACATAACATTTCTGTCTTGGAAGGCAGCTTTCCTTTTGGCAGTCACTTCAGCTAGAAGGATTTCAGAACTACAGGCTCTCATGGCAGTGGAGCCTTTTTATTATCTTTTACCCGGACAAGGTGGCTCTCAGGACCAATCCATCCTTTATGCCTAAAGTGGTATCCAGTGTGGCTCTTAATCAGACCATTCATCTGCCAACTTTTTCCCTAAATCCACAGAACAAGGGTGAGCAGATTCTGCATTCACTGGACGTACACAGACAACTAAGATTCTACTTAAGCAAGACAAAATCTCTAAGACAATCTGAGCAATTACTGGTGGCATTTGCTGCAGGGGCAGAGGGGAAGGCTATTTCAAAGCAGACTATTTCAAAATGGATAAGCCATTGTATTTGTTTCTGCTACATGCACCATGGTAAACCTGTTCCTAAGGGGATCAGATCCCACTCCACCAGAGCTGCATCTCCTTCTGCAGCCTTTCTCAGAGGGGTTCCTACCAGAGACATTCTAGAAGCTGCTACCTGGAGTTCGGTTCATACGTTCACCAAACATTACCATTTGCCTCACTTCTCTAAATCCAGAGCAGGCTTTGCCACCGCTGTCCTGCAGGGCCTTATAGCTGCTCCTAATGCTGTATAATTTCCTCCTCCCAACCATAGCTTTGGGATTCTACCCAAATGTATTGACTGCAGCAGTGAAACACGAAGAACATAGAACAGTTGTGTACACTTACCATAAATGTAGATGTTCGAGTGTATCCACCCGCCAGCCACCTCTTTTTCAAGCCTTTTTGGTGTATTTGCTTTTTTATTTGGAGGTATATTTGTTGTGTTATAAATTACATATATATATATATATATATATATATATATATGTATGTATGTATATATATATATATATATATATATATATATATATATATATATATATATATATATATACACACACACACACAGATAGCTCCCCATTTGGGGGACACCTGACATCTGGGGCAAAAAAAACATGAAAATGGCGTTGGCTGCATGTTTTACACCCCTGACGTCATGGAAGAAGGGATAGCAACCGACGCAGGACCCAAGACTTTGTTAATCAGGTCGACTGAGGGCAACCTGCCAGCAGATTACCCAAATGTAATGACTGCAACAGTGAATATACTCGGACATCTACATTTATGGTAAGTGTACGCAACTGTACTTTCCTGTGATTTGATTTGCAGAGCAATTTTGCTTACCAGAAGTACAAGGGCTTTGTCCTTTCCACATCACATCTGATTAACCAGGTTGCATTGCATCTGTATTTGTTACTGATAATTTCAAAACCAGGGTACATGATATGTAACTTGGGTCTGAATATAATGTTATATAGCTTTTTCTGAGTTTTACTAGATGCCTTTGTAACCTCTTCGATGTCAGCAAGTGAGCACGAGGAAGCTATCAATAAATTGATGGTTAACCTCAGGGGGTTAAGACTATGAGCTGCAAATAAGCAGCATTCTGCATTCCTTGGTTTAATTCCATCATTTTCCATTTGTAAATTGTGTTGACTTTTATTTGTATTTGTTAATTGGGTTATAGCACTGATCCACGTTAATCTTTTCAGGCAGAGCCTGGGAACACTGCTTGCTTAAGTGAATAGCTCAGAGTTGCACCTTAGGTAAATGGACCTGAAGGAATCTGAGTGAGAACCACAGGAAGCAGCTTTCTAACAGCTTACAGCCTTAGTCCTGTGCTCTAACCGCCAGACTAAACCAACTAATCCTGAGTCTCCCCTGAAATGGGAAACTTGTGAAAAGATTGGTTTATGCAGTTAACATATGAAAAGCAAAATATGAATTTAAAGATCGGGGATTTTCAGTTACCTTAAAATTAACCGGATGAAATGCAGATGCACAACTTCTCCCCCCCCCCCCCCTGAACAACCTAAACAGTGAACTATTCCGACTTAAGGGTACTGTTACCATTGATATTGTGCCAAACTCAGTTTCTTCATCTTCTCTGCCTAATGTTAACCCCTCCTTAGAATCTAAGCAAGATACTAAGAACTGGGGTCTGTGCCATCATTAATAAATTTACCTACCCAAAGAGAAGCTATCCCAAAGTAAATAAAAATATTCCCACAACAGAACAACAAACAGACATTCCTCAAAAAAAAAAAAAAAACTTTCAGTGCAAGTATACAGGATGCTATGCATTTCTTCCACACTGTCATTAAGTATTGTATTCAAAAACTTGTCCCGTTGTGGCACAAGTATATGGGAAAATGGGAAAATAAAACTGTTTATAATAGAACTGTATAGTATGGAGGAGGACAGTTTTCTGCCCGTTATGCATCCTGTATTATTTTATGGGAGACGCCTTTGTTAACTGGGCTATATAGCCTGAGCTGCATATTCTTAGCATTAGCTGTACTGCTGATGTCCTTTTGATAATCAACCCATGTAGCCTAAAGGCTACTGCAGCAGTGGGAATGATCAATATAACACAGTAAGCAATTTGCATTTCCCTGTAGCAGTAGATATTCAAATTCATTGTTTTTGTGTAAAGTTAGTTGGGATATAAAATTTTGTGGTTTGTCTAGTTCAAGATGAGCATGCAGGTCCTTAACTTTTGAGCAAGAAAGTCCTGTAGATTTTCTATTCTGACTGCTGATTTTCCCTCCTTAAGGGCTGCCCAGTCAGCACTAAGAGTAGATGTGTGGGAGGAAGTCAGAGGTTTTGGAAGCTGGCTGGTTGTTGTGTATTAGGTAAGACATAACCCTTGTCGTCTAAGGACTATTGCAACAGTGAGGAATTCAAGTATATACCATTATGTCTAAGTGCAACTTACAGAACTGTACTTTCCTATAGATAATACAAATACAGAACAGTAGTTTGGTACCTTTTTAGTGAATCAGTATGTGTGGTAGAATTTTGTTAGCATTTTAAAAGGCAAAGGAGTATTGCATTTCAATGGTGATTTTTGATAAATTCACTATAAGCAAATTAGAATCCGCTGTGGTGCAGCGGTAGCGTTGTTACCTCACAGCAAGAGGTTCTCCCGCTCGATTTTCGGCTGGAGTGCGGGGAGTGCCTTCTGTGTGCAGTCTGCATGTCCTCCCTGTTTTTGGGTGGGCGTTTGAAAGACATGCATAAATGGGCGTGCCTTAGTTGAAGGTTAGACGTCGAGCTGGCACCTCAGCGTTCGTGAAAATCTAACTGCCAATCATTAGCAGACCGGAGTTACGCTGTGGCGACCCCTAACCGGGAAAAGCCGAAAGACAAACAACTATTTAAGCAAATTCAGTTTTCTTGATGTTACACTACTTTGTTCCTGTAACACACCAGTTGCTATTGCCCTTCATATAGTTCCTGTTTTATTTGTATTAATAGAATACTTTGTGTGTTAGATATGCTACATTTAATTTTTATTATGTTTGTTTACAGCCTTGTGATCTTCATCTCCGTTCATATCATCTGTGTTATAGTTTCCTACTGTTTCTTTGAACTCTTCTATCGATTTTGCATCTTTGTTTAGCAGGGTCTTAATAATGGTTCTCCAAAATGTATCTATTTCTTCCTTTTTGACGGTGGTCCTATTATTTTTTTATTTGTTTCACAATTATCTATAAAGCCTTTTCGATGAATTGCTTGCTTTGTACATTTCCTTTGTATTTGTCTGTATATCAAAGTTTTCTCTCTGTGCTGTTTTCATGTTTATCATTTTGTTTTGCATTTTGTTATAGAAATGTATTTAATCTTGCACATTTTTAGCATTGTAGATAAGATTGTATGTTGCATCCTTTATATTATTGACATGGGTCTTGACTGAAAAGGGTCTTGCGTACCAGTTCACCAAGGAAATTCTAATCAAACCTAGGTTCTCTGTGCACTCTATAATATTGCTACTATAGAGTTCCTGTAGCATTACATGCAAGTGTCTAAAGCTTCTATTTTCTACAGGTTTGCCTCATTTACTGGCACTTAGATGGTTGGTTACAGCCCAAACACCTCTTTAGTAGTGTCTAGCGTGTTAAAGACCGCAAGGTCTGTTTAAATGCCACTAACAGTAGTGCTAGTGAGTCCTGAGTTTTGCATGTTGAACAGAATCTCGTTGTGAACCTCACTGAGTGGAAGCTTTGTTTTTTCACAAACACATCATTGGTGTTATTGGGTGCTTGTAGTTTGTAGTTAGGACATCTGTTAGTAATGTGGTCATGTTAAGGAACTGCTGCTCATGGTACAGTTGTCATCTGTTGTTGGAAAGTAATCGCCTGCTCCTATACTGCATTGTACTGTGGCTTTTATTCAGGGTTTAGCCTGCTGCTAGTGTGGTCCACAGCAAGTTTATGGCATTTTTGAAGAACATATGATTAATGGGTTGTAGGTCAAAAGCGTGAGCATTTATTTGCGTAAACACTTTTTGCTGCTCTAAATAAGAGTGAACACTCGTATGAATGAACATTTTTTAATGGTGTTTAAGCCATCTGCTTTTTCTGCACAGGTCAGGGAATTTGGCCTTACTGCCTTGGAGTTATGTAGAATTAGCAGACCCCCCTGCAAAAAAACTAGATGTTCTTCATCTCACATTGCTGCAGTCCTTACACTTGGGTAGTCCGCTGTCCTCGGTCGGCCCGAATATCAAAGTATAAGGCTGACGTCGGTCAAGGCGCATTTGACTGACATCAGGACGCCAGGGTACAAATGCGCATGACCGACGGCATATCCTCAGTCTTTTTTGCCGCATGGTCCGATGCAGAAGCAGCATTGCAAGTGCCGGTTGGCGTTCTGAAATTTTTCGATTCGGAGTTTCAGACCGAGTCAAAGTTGGCTAAGTACCCCGTTGGGGAATATTTTAGTTTTTTCTTGCCTCAGTGGTTTACCGGATGTCAGAAAAAGTGAATAATTGCATTTCTTGTGGGAAACAGATACCGCATAGAGACTATCATACTTTGTGTATTCCTTGTTTAGAGCCTGAGCACGACGTTGTTGGGTGTCGCTCTTGTGCTAGATTCAATAAACGCACTATAAAGAGAAGGTTGGATTGTGCCAGGTTAGTCTTTGGGAAGCGGTGCAATTATAAAATGCCGTCGGATACTCCGACGCCCGCTTCTTCGAAGAAGCTCAAGGACAAAGCAATTAAGCCTAGGCTAGAAGAACCGTCTGTACCGGACGCCGGTTCTTTAGAGGTGTCGGTGGAGCCGGTGGTTCCACCGGAGGTTTCTTTGGGTTCCCAGGGAGAGACTTTGTTATTGCAGGATGTGGCCTCTCAGGAGGCAGGTCAGGCTGAAGGGGCTTCTCAGGTTACTATACTCCCCTCCCTTCCTAGGGTGGTTAGGCCCTCTCCTTCTGTTTCCAAGGCTTCTCCCAGAGGCAGGCCAGGTTTAGCTTCAGTTGGTGTCACCCCTAGTTCTTCAGGAACTGTGCCCAAGAAGCATATGCTTAAAATGGCAGAAGATTTGATTACTTTGATTAGGGGTTCTTTGCCCCTCCTGATAAGAGACCTAGGGTGGAGCCTGAGCTAGGGAGTTTTGAGCAGGCTTCGGATGTTTCAGAGTCTTCGGCTGAAGACTTGCAGGAGTATTCTCCTTATTCTGATTCTGATGTGGATGATTCTACTCCTTCTGCTTCTCCTCCTGAGGATTTTTCTTTTTCAGAAACTCTTCATTCCATGAGGGAGCATTTTAAGTGGGAAGGTCAGGACTTCTCTGATTCCAGGAAAAGGCTTAGGGAATTTTTGTTTTACCCCAGCATAGGCCTTTGGCTATACCTCCTGTTTTGGATGTGGTGGAAGATGTTTTTACAGAGGCTTCTCTTAATCCTGATTCTTTGCCTCCTGCTCCTGTTAAACCGGATAGGTATTACAGGGTGCCTGAAGCTCATAAGTATCTTTTAAGAGTCCTAGGGCAGACCCAGAAACTGTTAGTCAGGGGCCTAAAGGTGTTAAGGCTTCTGTTGTCAAGAATCCGGTTCCTTCAGATAAAGAGGCCAGGGCTTTGGATAGATGGGGAAAGAAAGTTTATACTTCTTCCACTCTAGCTATGAGGGCTTTGAATTGCCAGTTTCACATGTTGAAATACCAAAACTATCTCCTTTCACAATTGAAGTCTAAGGTTGATGCTCTGGCGGAAGGTATTGATTGTAAAGAGTTGCAAGATTTAGTACATGTTTCTGAACAGGTGGGTAAGCATTCTTTGCAATGTGGTTTTGATGCTGTACAGGCCTCGTCTAGGGTGGCTGCCACTGGGTCAGTTCTTCGCAGGCACGCCTGGCTGAGAGATCAGAATTTATCTGACCATGTTAAAACAAGGATTTTAGATGCTCCTTTACAATCTGATGTGTTGTTTGGTTCTCCTGTTGAGACAGTTTTAAAGAAAATGGAAGACAAGGCTAAGTCTATGCAGACTGTTAAAGATTTTTTGCAGGTTCGGCCTCCAAAGTTTAGTAGAAATTGGCCTACTAAGGGGTGGACGTATCCTTCTTATGATTCCCAGTCTAGGGGTAGATCTAGACATGGTAGGGGCAGAGCTCAGGGCTCTTTCAGGCCTAGAACAGGGAGTTCTCCTGCACAGTCTTCGGGTGAGGGCAGGGGTCAGTCCTTTCGTAAACAGACCCAATGACCTACCTTTTCAGCTGCCAGAGCCTTTTCGTCTGGCAGCACCTTTGGGAGGAAGGTTGGCACTTTTCAAAGAAAATTGGAGTTTAATTACCCAAGACAGATGGGTATTGGATATCATACACCACGGTTACAGTTTTTATTTCCATACCTTGCCTCCTTTCAAAGGCATGCCAGACGTTCCTCCTCCACAAAGAATAGAGGCTCACAAGCAAATTTCTCTGTTACTCCAAATAGGGGCCATTCAGCCGGTCCCTATGCCAGAAGTGGGCCTAGGATTTTATTCTCGCCTGTTCCTAGTACCAAAGAAAGGGAACACGTGGAGACCAATTTTGGACTTATCTATCCTCAACACTTATCTGGACATTCCCAAATTCAAAATGTTGACGCAGCAGCTTTTACCTCTGCTGGGCAAAGATCATTGGATGGTAACTTTGGATCTCAAGGAGGCTTATCTTCATGTTCCTATCAGACTGAGTTGCAGGAAGTATCTGCGTTTTCGAGCTGGGACTTCTCATTATCAGTTCTCTGCATTGCCCTTTGGCTTATCTACTGCCCAGGGTGTTCACAAAGTTCTGGCTCCAGTGATAGCTTTCCTCAGGTTAAAAGGAATACAGATCTATCCTTATTTGGACGATTGCCTGATTCTGGCTCAAGGAAGGGACGAGCTTCTTCATCATTTGGATTATGTGATAGCAGTGCTAAGATGCCTGGGGTATTCTGTGAACGAAATAAAGTCCAGTCTAGTACCCTCTCAGGACATGTGCTTTCTGGGTGTGAGACTGAATACAGCATCCCAGATGGCCTTTTGACCCCGGACAAACAAGAATCTTTCCCTTTACTTTCATCAGTTGTCTCATCAGTCCAGGCTGACTGCAAGGACAGTCCTTCAAGCCTTGGGGTTCATGGCATCTTGTATTCTGGTGCTTCCCAATGCCAAACTGCATATGAGGAAGCTACAATGGTATCTCAAAAATGTATGGACACAGCACTGCCAGGATTTGGACACTGTCATTCAAATAATACCTTGCATTCAAAAGGAATTTTTGTGGTGGGCTCAGGAATGTCACCTAAACAAGGGACTCTCTGTGACCCAGCCAGAGGCGAGTCAGATTCTAACGACAGATGCCTCAGACAAAGCTTGGGGAGCTCATCTGAATGGAAAGTGGATACAAGACAAGTGGCCTGCCAGACTACAACATCTACATATCAACTTGAAAGAGATGTTAGCAGTCCAGTTTGCATTAATAGCTTTCAAGGATTTACTTCTTCCAGGGCAGGTGTTGATTCTAACAGACAACACAACTGTCATGTGGTACATCAACAAGCAAGGCGGAACACATTCTTATCCCCTATGCAGGCAAGCAATGATTTTGTGGGAGACTGCTCTCAGTTTACAGCTAAATCTTCAGGCAAGGTTTCTGCCGGAGCACAGAACTCCTTAGCAGATGTGTTGAGCAGACAAATTATGGATCCCCACGAGTGGAAATTGGATCCTCATGTATTTCAGAAATTGACAGTGTCATGGGGAACTCCAGACATAGATCTGTTCGCTTCTCCACTAAACCACCAGCTGCCAAAGTTTTGCACAAAAAGGTTTCATCCCACAGCTTGGAAAGTGGATGCTCTTTCTTTCAATTGGAGCAATCTTCATGTGTATGCCTTTCCGCCTCTGCCTCTCCTCCCAAAGGTACTACTAAAGGCCAGACAAGACAAGCCAAGGATGATTTTGATAGCTCCAGATTGGCCTCGACAGCATTGGTACCCATTACTGAGAAGCCTGGTACGGAAACCTCCATGGCCTTTGCCTTGATTCCACACCTGTTGTCTCAGGAGGACAGTCATTTGCTCAATGTCAAGCTTCACTCTCTGCACCTAACAGCCTGGCATATTCTGTCTTGAACCATAGTGGGCCTCCACTTCCACAGCAAGTTTTGAATGTTATTTTGGAAGCTAGAAGACCTAGTACAAGGAAAGTGTACGCAGATAAATGGAAGAGATTTTTATTTTGGAGTGCAGCAAAGGATTTTGATGTTTCTGAGCCTAATTTGAGTGTGGCTCTTCAATATCTTACTGAGTTACTGGACAAAGGTTTGTCCTTCTCTTCTATTAAGGTTCATGCTGCAGCAATTTCGCTCACTATGATTGTGACCCACCATTGTTTTCTCATCCTTTGTTCAAGCAATTTCTTAGAGGGCAAAGAATATAAGACCCCAAGAGCTCCTACTCCTGCTTGGGATCTCAATTTTGTGTTGGAGAAACTCACTCTACAACCTTTTGAGCCTGCAGCTACTGCTGAATTGAAATATTTATCATGGAAGACTGCTTTTTTGTTGGCTATTACCTCTGCAAGAAGGGTTTCTGAGTTGCAGGCCCTTATGGCGGTTGAGCCTTTCTTAATTTTCCATAAGGATAGGGTATCTTTACTAATCCTTCCTTTATGCCTAAAGGGGTTTCTAGTGTGGCTTTAAACCAAACTATTCATTTGCCAACTTTTTATGCAAACCCCCAAAATAAAGGGGAAAAGATTTTGCACACTTTAGATGTACACAGGCAGTTGTATTATTTGGACAGAACTAAAGGGTTCAGGCAGTCTCAGCAGTTATTTGTTTCTTTTGCTTTGAGTTCTCAGGGCAAGCCTGTGTCAAAACAAACTATTTCTAAGTGGATTGGGTTTTGCATTGCTTTCTGTTATTCCCATCATGGCAAGGAAATTCCAGCTGGGATTAGGCCTCATTCCACTAGGGCTACTGCCACTTGACAGCTTTTTGAGGGGGGTGGCAACTAAGGATATTTTGGAGGCAGCTACTTGGAGTTCAGTGCATACTTTCTCTAGGCATTATCACCTGCCACTTTACTCTAAATCCAGGGCTGGTTTTGCCACTGCTGTTTTGCAGGGCATTTTGGCAGCTCCTGCTTCCTTATAGTTTGGCCATCCTCCCTTACCTCTGCTTTGGGATTCTACCCAAGTGTAAGGACTGCAGCAATGTGATATGAAGAACATAGTACAGTTTTGTACCTACCATAAATGTAGATGTTCAAGATCCACATTGCTGCAGTCCAATTTACCCTCCTTCCCTCTGTAGTTAGAGGCGGTTGTGTGGGTTGGGTTGTAAATAGGGTGTATATTGTATATATTGTACATATTTTTAGTGCTAGGATGGTTGGTTGTTGGTTTGCTGTCTTTTGGTTTTGGCCTTTATTTCTAGGGTCTTCTGACATCTGGGGCAAGAAAAGACTGAGGATATGACGTCGGTCATGCGCATTTGTACCCTGACGTCCTGATGTCAGTCAAATGCGCCTTGACCGACGTCAGCCTTATACTTTGATATTCGGGCCGACCGAGGACAGCGGACTACCCAAGTGTAAGGACTGCAGCAATGTGGATCTTCGAACATCTACATTTATGGTAGGTACAAAACTGTACTTTTTGTTTGTTGTCTTACGTCATTTTAGATTTGATCTAAAATTATCATTTATCTGTTCGGTCTTCTGAGCATTTGATGTCAGTCGATTTATGATACAGCACACAATTTATATACGTGTTTTTTGGATGACTGCTGGTTTATTTGGATATTGAATCTTCTAGGCTTACAAGAATGTGTTAAATACCTTAATGAGAACAAGTGGTACCTGGAGTGTATTGTAACGTTTAACACTGTTTATTCCTTTTTGGATGTTTTTGTAAAAAAATAGTGAAAATGTGTCCATTTTATATAGAAAGTCCTTTTCTAAAAATTGTTCGGTGAATGCCACCAGTTGCCATCTAACATGCCTTTTCCATTAGTCAAAAGTTTTGCTGTATCAAAACAATTTGCTCCGACTCTGAATTATAATCGTTTGGCGGATGATCTTCGCCCTCATCTATTAGTCAGTGGTTACATGAAATGTGCCATTAACACATTCCAAAACTGGTGCTCAGGACAGGATCATCTTGCTTCAATATAAACAGTGTTCTGCCAAATCAAAATATAAGACCAAGTAACTAAATAAATAAAAAAATCCATTTGGTCATAATTTTTTGTAAGAGTACAAGGTGGTTGATAAGTAATTATAAACAAAAATTGAGACATTTTCTGTACTAACAGGGATTTGGCTAATCATTTGCCAAGCCATTATGTATTTTCTTATTGTAGGGACAAAACTCTAAGGCTGATTTTAGGTAGCAAGAGTCAAGCCCCCCCCCTTAGTTATTTCAACTTGGAGCACATTACTGGGTAAAAATCTGGGTTGCTTCCTGTGCGGGCATTGTAAGTTTTGTCTTAAGATTCTTAATACTAAGCACTTTTCCACTGTAAATTTCAGAAAAGAATACCATTTAAGACATTTGAGTACTATTTCAGTACTTTGATAATATTATCTGGTGTTTCATGTGTAATGCTGTTTATGCAGGCAATTCATCAAGATCTTTTAAAAAAAATTTGGTAACATTTAAGTGACATCAAATGTGTACTTTAAAGTATAAAGGTGAATTTGGAACTTAGGCTGATAATACATTTTTTTAAATAAAATTGCATTTAGTAGAGGACATATATGGATTGCACAACTGGTTGCCGTTTTTATATTAAGGGCGCAAGGAAAATCTGAATTAATGTGTTTTTTAACCCTTTTTGAAGCTTGATTCTTTTTTCGAATGCTTCATTTTGTTTGCCCCTTTGAAAGGGGTGGTATGTTTGTTTCACCAGTTTGTATGTACTGGCCTCCAAGTGCCTTGTTAGAGTAACTGAAGAAGGCAGGGTTACTGGCTGAAACTGTTCTTTTTGCCTGTGTTTGACTTATTTTGGCATCTTTTCTGGCATTCTTGTCTCTGTATTTGCCATAATAAATGGTTTTGGACTGATTCTGCGTGGTGGTGCTGTTTTTTGGTGAATATGTGGGTTTACTGAGTATACCTGCATTTCTGTGGAAGTTTTAGTGTGATAGGAGTGTATGTAACTTTACACCTCCCAAGCTGGTGCTACATTTTTTTGAGGTGCAGAGATGTTACTGATGTCCTTCATGGATGCATCTGCAGTCATAACAAATGGGTTGTCCTGTCGTCAGGCAGCCCTTCGGTCGGCCGGATTCCAAAGTCCGGGTCCGGCTGATGTCGCGCTTCACCCGACATCATCTCTGCTGGTCTTCGGGTATAAAGGCATCAGCCGACGCCATTTTCCCCGTCTTTCTTGCCGCGTGGCGCCCGAAGCAGAAGCTGTTCGCAAGTGCTGGTCGGTCAGATCCAGAGATTACTACTACCGAATACTACTTCGAAGACTTCTAAAAAGCTAAGTACCCCGTTGGGGACTCTTTCTTGCCTCAGCCGATGTCAGAAAAAGTCAATAACTGTTTAACTTGTGGGAAACAAATACCTCATAAAGATTTCCACTCTTACTGTTTGCCTTGCTTAGGCCCAGACCACGACGTAGCAGCCTGCTCGGCCTGTGCTTCCTTCAACCGACGAACGCTTAGGCGTCGGTCGGAGTTTGCTGAACAGTTTTTCGGCTCAGATTTTGCGTACATTATGCCGTCGGATCCTCCGACTACCCAAATTGTTAAAAGCGCAAAGAAAAGACAGACACTCGCGGTCCGCGGTTTCGGCGAAACCACGGTTAAGCAAGCGCGAGTGTCTCGGTTTCGGCGAAACCGAGAAAACTGGTCAATCTTCAGCGAATCCATGACTACTACTGAGGCTCCTGCTACCTTACCTGAATCAGCCTCAGAAATTTTGCCTACAACGGTGGTTCCTACTGATCTATCAGACACCATCCCTTGGATATCTCTACCCCAGCACGTGGTGCTGCTAGGCCTCCTGCAGCCATGTCTATTAAGGCCTTTGCCAGGGCTAAAGCAGCCAAATCAGCTAAATCAGTGCCTGTTAAACCACCCTCACTCAGGCCCACTTCTAGTTCACAAATGCTTACTCTGGCAGAAGATTTAATATCCTTAATTAGGGGATCCCAATCTCACCCAGACAGGGCCTCTCAGCCACCAGAAAGAGACCTAGAGCAGAGCCCCGAGCCTGTGTCCTCTGATGATTCTGCGGATGACTCAGACATTACAGACCAGCCAGAGGCTCCTTTTTCCAATTATGAAGATTCAGATGCTGAAGAATCCATTCCAGCTGCCTCTCCACCAGAGGAATTCTCCTTTGGGGAAACCTTACATGCCATGAGAGAACAATTCCAATGGCAGGGACAAGATTTCTCAGATTCAAGAAAAAGGCTTAGGACACTTACCACAACATAGGCCCTTAGCTATACCTCCTGTCCTACCTGTTGTGGACGATGCATTTAATGATGTCTGCACTGCACCTGATTCTTTACCTCCAGCCCCTACCAAACCAGATAGATTTTACAGGGTGCCAGACACTCATCACCACCTATACAAGGCCCCACTTGCAGACCCCAAAACTATATCCCAGGGGCCTAAGGCAGTAGCCTCGACCACAGCAAAAAACCCTATTCCCTCTGAAAGGGAATCCAGGTCCTTAGAGATGGGGGAAAAAGTCTACACCTCTGCTACTCTCTCAGCTAGAGCTTTAAACTGTCAGTTTCACATGATCCAATACCAAGAGTTTATGCTTGATCAGTTAATTAAAAAGCTGTCCTCTGATGAATCTTTAGATAAGAAATATGTATTAGAAATGGTGAATAACATCCAACAGGTTAGTAACCATTCTTTAAAATGTGGCTATCATGCACTGGAGGCTTCATTTAGATCAGCCATGACTGGCACAGTGATAAGAAGGCATGCATGGTTGAAAGAACAGTTCTTGCGGATCATGTTAAAGCTAAGCTATTGGATGCTCCTATGGATAAGGCCAGTCTATTTGGGAACCTGCCCAGCAGGTAATGAAGAAAATGGAAGAGAAGGCAAAATCTGTACAAACAGTTAAAGATTTCCTACAGGTTCAGCCCCCAAGGTTTAGCAGGAACTGGCCTGCCAAAAATTGGTCCTTTCCTGACTCCACAAGATCCCAAAGGGGCAGGAACAGACGCTCTAGGGGCAGAAATCAATCCAGAGGAGGTGCCTACAGAGGACGACAGTGGCAAGGCAATAACCGAGGCACAGACACAACCACTGTCACTACAACAGGACAATCTCAGTGACTTGGCTCTATCTCCGCCTACCAGGGAGCAAATAGCAGCACCATTAGGCAGAAAGTTAGCCTTATTCTCGAAAAATTGGCACTATATTACAAAAGACAAGTGGATTTTGCAAACCATAGACCAAGGCTACCGGTTCCACTTCCACACTTTACCAGTAAAAAGAGGAATGCCAAACCTGCCCCAAATCAAAAATAGAAGCCCTGCACCAGATAGCAGAATTAATAAAGATGAGAGCTGTGGAAAGGGTGCCAATAACAGAACAGGGCAAAGGATTCTACTCCAGACTATTCCTAGTACCAAGAAAAGAAAAAACTGGAGACCTATTCTCGACCTGTCCATCTTAAACACATACATCATTGTCCCAAAATTCAAAATGCTGACCCTACAGCAACTTCTTCCCATGCTGGGCAAGGAGTGTTGGCTGGTAACTCTAGATCTCAAGGAGGCATACCTGCACGTCCCCATTCGACCAAATTGCAGAAGATACCTCAGATTTCTTGCAGGATCAGAGCATTATCAATTCTCAGCATTGCCCTTTGGCTTATCTACTGCGCCCAGAGTATTCACAAAATGCCTGGCATCAGTAATCGCTCACTGCAGAGTACAGGGAATTCAAATTTATCCATACCTGGACGACTGCCTGTTACAAGCGGACAACAAAAGCAAGCTGACAACAGATTTACAAAGGGTCATTTACTTGCTACAAGCCCTGGGATACACAGTCAATTTTCAAAAGTCAAGGCTGATCCCATCCCAGACAAGAACATTCTTGGGCGGAATTGGACACAGTAAAACAGATGGCATTCCTAACTGCAGAAAAACAAAAGAACTCCCTCTTTACTTCTTAGCATTAACAAAGCAGAACAGACTAACAGCAAGAAAAGTTCTGCAGGCCTTGGGCTTCATGGCATCATGCATAATCTTGGTCCCACATGCCAGACTGCATATGAGAAAGTTACAGTGGTACCTAAAGAATTTATGGTCTCAACACAGGCACAGCTTAGAAACAGAAATACCACTAATCCCATGCTTAAAACAGGAGTTCCTCTGGTGGGCTCGGGCATGCCAGTCAAACCCAGGCTTACCCTTCCACAACTTTCGAGCAAACCAAACCATCACAACGGATGCCTCAGACCTAGGATGGGGGCACACATGCTGGACAAATGCGTGCAAGGACTGTGGACTCAGGACCAGCTGCACCTGCACATAAACCAAAAGAAATGCTGGCAGTAAAACTGGCAATCCTAAAATTCAGACCATTCCTCAAAGAAGGCCATTTGATGATAAGGACAGACAACACCACAGTCATGTGGTACATCAACAAACAGGGAGGCACTCATTCTTACCCCCTATGCAGAATGACTTTGGACCTTTGGAATCTGGCTCTCAGCTACAACATCCAGTTACAGGCAATATTTGTACCGGGAAAAGAGAACGCCCTAGCAGACATTTTAAGCAGAACAACCTTGGATGCTCACGAATGGATGCTACACCCGGACATCTTCAAGGCCATCACAAAGAAATGGGGAATGCCACAGATAGATCTATTCGCTTCCCCACAAAATCACCAGCTCAAAAAATTCTGCACAAGGACATTCCACCCACTTGCATGGAAGGTGGACTCTCTATCCTTCAGCTGGAAAGGCCTGACAGCATATGCATTCCCACCTCTTCCCTTGATGCACAAGGTACTACTGAAAATCAAAGAGGAACGTCCAAGGATAATCCTGATAGCTCCGAACTGGCCAAGGCAACACTGGTACCCATTGCTGAGGAGCATGTCTCGGGAGAAAATGTGGTCAATACCCCTGATGCCTCTGATGTTAACTCAGAACAACTACAACATCATACATCCAAACCTAAAAACCTTGCAACTGACTGCCTGGAACATCACATAGCAGTAACTAACCCAGACCTTTCACAAAGGGTTAAAGACATTATCCTTGAAGCCCGCAGACCTTCAACAAGAAGGAACTATGCAGGAAAATGGAAAAGGTTCGTCATTTGGAGTACTGAAAGAGGAAAAGATGTGTCGAACATAGATATTGCTAACATTCTGGAGTACTTGGCAGAGCTTCTACATACAGGCCTGTCCTATTCCTCCATCAAGATACATGCATCAGCTATTTCAGCAGAATACAGCTTTGATCCTCCTGTCTTTTCACATCCTCTACTCAGGCAGCTTCTCAGAGGGATCAAGAATGTAAAACCTCCTAGGAAACCACCATTACCAGCATGGGACTTGAATTTGGTACTAGAAAAGTTGACACTACCTCCGTTTGAACCAGCAGCAACAGCAGATCTACAACACCTGTCATGGAAAACTGCTTTCCTGCTGGCTATTACTTCAGCAAGGAGGGTTTGAACTACAGGCCTTAATGGCAGTGCAACCCTTCCTAATCTTCCATCAAGATAGGGTATCCATGAGAACTAATCCTACATTTATGCCTAAGGTGGTATCCAGAGTGTCTTTAAACCAGGCAATCCACCTACCTACCTTCTTTCCCAATCCACAAAACAGAGGTGAAAGAATAATGCATACCTTGGATGTACATAGACAGTTACGCTACTACCTGGACAGAACCAAAGGTAACAGAAAAACTGACCAGCTCTTTGTAGCCTATGCAACAGGAAGGGAAGGAAAAGCAATTTCCAAACAGACAATCTCCAAATGGATAGGAAATTGCATAAGATTCTGTTACTCCTACCATGGAAAACCAATTCCACAGAACATAAGACCTCATTCTACAAGGGCTACAGCCACTACCACAGCTTTAAGAGGAGTGGCAACCAAGGACATTATTGAGGCGGCTACTTGGACCTCCGTGCATACATTTGCCAAGCATTATAATTTACCTCTATATTCTAGATCCCGAGCAGGGTTTGCCACTGCTGTACTGCAAGGGATCCTGGCTACACCATAATTATTATTCCTCCTCCCCTAGTTTGGCTATGGTATTCTACCCATTTGTTATGACTGCAGATGCATCCATGAAGGACATAGTACAGTTTTGTACCTACCATAAATGTAGATGTCCGAACTGGATAGCATCTGCAGTTAGATTACTCCCTCCTTCCCTCTGCGGTACTCCTAGGGTATTTACCCTCCTAATAGCTAGCTGGGGGGGGGGAGTCTCTTATGGTGTATTTGTTTGTATATATGTACATACATGTTTATTTTTTGTGTTTGCCTTCTACTATTTTGGAAACATTGGCATTTATCCAAAATTTAGCTTTCCAAGAAACACTGAGGAAAATGGTGTCGGCTGATGCCCTTTATACCCGAAGACCAGCAGAGATGACGTCGGGTGAAGCGCGACATCAGCCGAAGCCAGACCCGGACTTTGGAATCCGGCCGACCGAAGGGCTGCCTGACGACAGGACAACCCATTTGTTATGACTGCAGATGCTATCCAGTTCGGACATCTACATTTATGGTAGGTACAAAACTGTACTTTTTCCCCTTTCCTGATTCTTGCTGGTTGGTCTTGCATACCTCTGGCTGGTGTGTGTAACTGAACAAAGGAATATTTGCAGACATTATATTTGTTAGTTATTTCCAGTGCTAGCACCTCTTCTCATTGACAGCCCAGGAGCACCATCTAGTTAAGTAGCCCAGCTGGTGATGCAGACTTAGGAAGCAGAGACTGAGGATGCCAAATGCAGAGCTAATGCCCCTGCTGTAGGTAGTAGGTTAACATCGGAGGCAGGCTTTAGTGATGAGCGGCGCATACTGTGGGGGATGTAGCAAGCTGTGTGACTGGGCAATGTTACCTAACTGACATTAATAAATGTGTGAAGTAGATATGTATTAGTATGGTCTGCTTTTATTATACCATTAGGTACTGCATTTTACATATCTTCTTTGCAATAAGTTTATAAAAGCATTGTCTTTTACTGCATAATATAGGAAGTCTTTCACATTCGGTGTTTTATGTGCCCTTCTGCCTGCTAGGTTTTAGCAATCTACGACCGGTTTGGTCGACTGATGGTTGGCAGCGAGGAGATTCCTAAGGATGTACTGGAATATGTGGTATTTGAGAGGCACCTAACAAACCCCTATGGCCAGTGGAGAATGCATGGCAAAATTGTACCAGCCTGGGCACCACCTAAAGATCCCATAATCAAGGTAAATACAGTTAGTTTGGGCTGCTCAACTGTAGGATATTTGTTTTTATGTTGAGACGCTCAGATGCACCTGAAGCCCTTTCTCTGTGTGTTTCACACTTCATAATGTTCCTAGAATTATTACCTTGTTGGCTAAATATTTGTGCTACTAAAATGCCTAATTACAATCTCAGTAAGAATTGGTGGGTAGGATACTGCTTAGTGTCTATGTTATTAGGGCATTTTTTTGTTTAATATTTCCTAATGCTTTACCATTTTCAAATTAGCAATTTGTTTGTATGTCAACTCTGATGTTCTTCATTTAGGTGACCATTGTGATAGCCTTAACTACTGGGACTTCAGCCACTGAAGGCTCTGTTCCCTACATAACTTCTAGAGCTCTGCAGCCTCCCCTTCTAGGCATCCATCCGTCAGGGACATCATGACATTTCCTGTATAAAACCGACGTACATCCACACCATTTTATATCCTTTCTGCACTGTGTAGTGTGTAGTGTCTTTTGTGCAGAGTTGTTCAGCCTGTTGTGAAGCTCAGTGCAGATGAGTACACCTCTGGGGAATGTTATATTCTGCTTGATGTTCATTGTGTTTCACTGTTGCAGTCATTACTCTTGGGTTATCCTGCTGGCAGACTACCCTCGGTCGGCCAAAATTCCAAAGTCTAGGTCCGGCGTTGGTTGCTGTCGCCTCTTCCCTGACGTCAGAGTGCCAGGGGTATAAAAGATGCAGCCGACACCATTTTCTTCAGTCTTTCTTGCCGCACGGTGCCCAAAGCAAAAGCAGTTCGCAAGTGCCGGTAGGCCGACTCCTGAGATTTTCAAATCCGAATTTCAGAACCAAAGTCTTCATTAAAGCTAAGTACCCCGTTGGGGAAACTTTTTTCTTGCTCCAGACTGATGTCAGAAAAAGTTAACAATTGTATTTCTTGTGGGAAGCAAATACCTCATAAGGATTTTCACTCTTACTGTATCCCTTGCCTACGCCCTGATCACAATGTTGCTAGCTGTCGGTTTTGTGCTAGATTTAACCAAAGCACTATCAAGCGTCGGTTTGATTTTGCATTTCATTACTTTGGCCGAAGATTTAATTATATAATGCCGTCGGACCTGCCAACAACCAGAGTTTACAAAAAATGCAAGGACAAGGAAAAGGATAGGCATCCGAGGTCCAAAACCGACAACAAAGCCTCTGCTAGGCCAGTCGCTGGTTCGCCGGTTCTCAGTGAGGCGCTTTCGCAGCCCCTGGCGCCCGCTATCTCAGAGCCACAGGCCGCTTCAGACTCCCACGTGGAGCCGACTGGGCCTCTGGAAACTCAAGGTATTGGACACTCGGAAATCATTCCCTCAGATGGGTCCGGAGCCACTGAGCAGGCATTGGCTTCTGAGGGTGTCTTCAGACCTACACAACTATATATTAAGCCATCTTCAGCTTCAAAGACTAAATCAGCTCTAAAGACAAAGAAACAAGTGCAGCATTCTCCTTCTCAGACTTCCATGCCTAAAAAAACAGATGCTCAAAATGGCCGAAGACCTAATTAGTTTGATCAGGGGCTCCCATCCCCCTCCTGATAAGAGGCCTAGGCAAGAGACAGAGTATGATTCTTCTGATCAGGTTTCTATTTCCTCTGATTCCTCTTATGAACAGGGATTACTCCATGCTTCCCTATGAGGATTCTGATGCTGAAGAATCCATTCCTTCAGCCTCTCCTCCTGAGGATTGTTCTTTTGGGGAAACCCTGCATACCATGAGGTAGCATTTCCACTGGGAGAGCCAAGATTATTCTGAATCTAAGAAAAGGCTCAGAGACTTTCTGCTACTTCCTCAGCACAGACCCCTTGCTATTCCACCTGTCCTGGATATTGTAGATGTATTTTCAGAGTCCGGCCTGTCCCCTGACTCTCTACCCCCTGCACCTGCTAAGCCAGACAGGTACTACAGGGTCCCGGATTCTCATAAATTCCTATATAAAAACCCCGCTGCTGACCCAGAAACTATATCTCAGGGTCCCGAAGGGGTTAAAGCTTCCACTGCAAAAAAAAACCCTGTCCCCTCTGATAGGGATTCTAGGGCTCTAGACAGATGGGGGGAAAAAGTATACACATCTGCTACCCTGGCTGTAAGGGCTTTAAATTGTCAGTTTCATATGCTTAAATATCAGCAATATTTAATGTCACTGCTTAAACAGAAATTGCTGACAAATACTGAAGGTTCAGAGAACAAAGAATTGCAGGATTTATTGCATGCAGCTGAACAAGTGGGAAAGCATACTTTGCAATGTGGATGTTCATCGTGTTGCCCTGCTGCAGTCATCACACTTGGGTTATCCTGTCGTCAGGCGGTCCCGCAGTCGGCCGGAATTCCAAAGTCTTGGTCCGGCGTCAGTTGCTGTCGCCTCTTCCCTGACATCAGTGCACCAGGGGTATATATAGTGCCCCAGATGTCAGGTGCCCCCTAAAAGGTGGTCAGAAATTAGTACCAAATGAAGTAACCTCTGCACAAACACAAAATCCCTTCAGCTATAAGCAAATACATCAGTAAGGTAGGTACAAAACTGTACTTTATGATTCACTGGAGGTCTCTTGCAGGGCTACTGTTACGGGTTCTGTTATTAGAAGGCATACTTGGTTAAAGGAACAGAATCTGCCTGATCATGTTAAAGCAAAATTATTAGATGCACCATTACAGCATGATACTTTGTTTGGTACTAAAGCAGAAGAGGTGTTGAAAAAAATGGAGGATAAAGCAAAATCCATGCAGACAATCAAGGATTTCTTACAGGTGCAGCCACCCAGGTTTAGCAGGAACTGGCCCACCAAAAATTGGTCCTTTCCAGTGTCAGACAGACCACAAAGAGGCAGATACAGGCGTCCCAGAGGCAGAGCTCAGCCTCAAGGCTCATACAGGCCTAAACAATGGGGTGCTCCTACCTCCAAATGCGGAGAGGACAAATCACAACCTTACAGGAAACAGGCCCAATGACTTTCCTCTACCAGATCCAAGCACTTTTCTTTTGGCAGCCCCCTTAGGGGGAAAACTAGCATTTTTTTCATCAAATTGGCAAATGGTTACCCAAGACAAATGGGTCCTGAACATAGTGTCCCAAGGCTACAGGTTCCATTTTCACACCCTACCAAGGTCAAAAGGTATGCCAGACCTGCCACACAATCAATGGGCAGAGGCACAAAAACAAATTACAGCCCTCATGGACATGAGGGCCATTCAGCAAGTACCACAACAACAGCAGGGGCAAGGATTTTACTCCAGACTTTTTCTAGTACCCAGAAAGGACGAATCCTGGAGACCAATACTGGACCGGTCAATTTTAAATACGTTTCTGGAAGTTCCAAAATTCAAGATGCTGACTCTACAGCAGCTACTGCCCATGCTGGGCAAGAAGGCTTGGCTCGTAACTTTCGACCTAAAGGAGGCATACCTGCATGTCCCAATCAGACAATCTTGCAGAAGATACCTCAGATTCATAGCTGGCTCAATGCATTACCAATTCTTTGCACTGCCCTTTGGCTTATCTACTGCGCCCAGGGTATTCACAAAATGCCTGGCACCAGTAATAGCGTTTTGCAGACAAAAAGGAATTCAAATATATCCCTACTTGGACGACTGGCTAATTCAAGCAGAGAACAAAGACATTCTTCTGAAGCATCTGGTGTTTGTAAAAAGATTACTAATTGGCCTAGGGTACGCAGTAAACGAAAAGAAATCAAAACTAGTGCCCTCTCAAGAGATAATATTCCTGGGTGCAAGCTTAAATACAACTGCCCGGATGGCTTATCTCACGCCAGACAAACAAAAGCATCTGACTACTTGCTTCAAGAAATTGGCAACAAAAACCCACTTATCTGCAAGGAAAATCCTGCAGGCCTTGGGTTTCATGGCATCTTGCATTCTACTAATTCCATATGCCAGACTGCATATGAGTAAACTACAGTGGTACCTAAAAAGTGTTTGGACTCAGCATTGCCAAAGCCTAGAGACAGTAATTGCACTCATTCCCTGCCTTCAACAAGAGTTTCGATGGTGGGCAGAAGCCTGTCACCACAACAAGGGTCTGCCATTCAGTTTATCCACAGCCAGCCAGACGCTGACAACGGATGCATCAGATTATGCCTGGGGGGCCCATATGGCAGGAAAATGTATTCAGGGCACATGGCCTGCAAACCAGATGCATCTTCACATCAATCAAAAAGAGATGCTAGCTGTTCAAAATGCCCTGACAGCTTTCAAGGACCTGCTTCATCCAGGACAGTTACTGATAAAGACAGACAACTCTACGGTCATATGGTACATAAGCAAGCAGGGAGGTACACATTCCTACCCCCTGTGCAGACAAGCAATGACCTTATGGGGCACAGCATTGGCTTTTCAAATTCACCTGCAAGCACAATTCCTGCCAGGAAAAACAAATACTCTGGCAGACGAACTAAGCAGAAACCTCATGGATCCCCACGAATGGAAAATGGATCCACAAGTCTTCAGCATGATATGATAATAAGGAAATGGGGATGCCCAGACATAGATCTATTTGCCTCCCCTCACAACTGCCAATTGCAGAGATTTTGCACAAGGATTTATCACAAGCCTTATCCTTCAGCTGGAAAAATTAACGGTATATGCTTTTCCCCCACTCCCTCTCCTTCCCAGGGTACTCCTAAAGGTCAGACAAGAGAAGCCAAAAATTATACTGATTGCACCAGACTGGCCACGCCAGCACTGGTACCCAATCCTAAAGAGCTTGTCTCAAGGTCCAGCATGGATATTGCCTCAAACTTCACTTGCTGACCCAACAAAGCAATCAGATCCTGCACAGCCAACTCAGTACCTTAAATCTGGCAGCATGGCGGATAATGTAGCCATTCAGAACACTCCTCTTTCAAAAGCTGTTATGGATGTTATCTTGGAGGCCAGGAGGCCCAGCACCAGAAAATCTTATGCACAAAAGTGGAAGAGATTCTGTGCTTGGAACCAGGAACAAGGCATTGACACGTGTGTACCAAATATCCCTCAGATTTTACAATACCTAACTGAGATGCTGAACAAAGGCCTTTCCTTATCATCAATTAAGATTCATGCCTCTGCCATTTCAGCCCATTACAATACGGAACCACCTATTTTTTCTCATTATTTAATAAGGCAGTACCTCAGAGGGGCCAAAAACATTAGGCGTCCAAGGAGAGCACCAATTCCAGCCTGGGACCTCAATTATGTTTTGGAAAAACTCACACTGCCTCCTTTCGAGCCAGCATCAACAGCAGATATAAAATTTTTATCCTGGAAAACAGCTCTGCTCCTAGCAATAACCTCTGCAAGGCGAGTCTCGGAGTTACAAGCACTCATGGCTGTGGAAATTTCATCATTTTTCATCCAGACAGGATTTCTCTGAGGACAAACCCTACATTTATACCTAAGGTGATGTCCAGTGTGGCCCTTAACCAAACCATTCACTTGCCAACCTTTTATCCTAATCCACAGAACAAAGGTGAGAAAATTCTGCATTCTTTGGACATACACAGGCAGTTACACTTCTACTTGGACAGAGCTAAAGCTTTCAGACAAACTGAGCAACTTTTAGTGTCATATGCTGCAGGATCACAAGGAAAGGCTATCTCAAAACAGACTATTTCTAAATGGATAGGCCATTGCATCCATTTCTGCTATTTTCAACATGGCAAATCAGTGCCTAAGGGCATTAGGCCTCATTCCACCAGAGCAGCAGCCACTTCAGCAGCCTTCCACAGAGAAGTACCAACCAAAGATATCTTACAGGCTGCAACTTGGAGTTCAGTGCACACCTTCACAAAGCACTACCACTTACCTCTTTACTCTAAGTCCAGAGCAGGCTTTGCCACTGCAGTCCTGCAGGGCCTCATAGCCTCTCCTTAGCCCAGCCACCCTTCCTCAGCTTTGGGATTCAAACCAAGAGTAATGACTGCAACAGTGAAACACAAACATAGTACAGTTGTGTACCTGCCATAAATGTAGATGTTCGAGTGTATTCACTGTTGCAGTCCAGGTTACCCATCCACCATCCCCCTTTTCTTTGCTGGGACTTATCTGCACTTCTCTGTCCTATACCTTTTTGGTGTATTTGCTTGTAGATGAAGGAAATGTTAATTTTGTGCATGCATTTTTATTGGCATATTTTTTCAGCCTACAAATTTGGGGGCACCTGACATCTGGGGCAAGAAAAACTGAAGAAAATGGCGACTGTTGCATCTTTTATACCCCTGGCGCTCTGACTTCAGGGAAGAGGTGACAGCAACTGACGCCGGACCTAGACTTTGGAATTCTGGCCTACCGAGGGTAGCCTGCCAGCAGGATAACCCAAGAGTAATGACTGCAACAGTGAATACACTCGAACATCTACATTTATGGTAGGTACACAACTGTACTTTACTTTTACTGCTGCTGATAATGTCATGACATCTGATTAGTCAGATGTTTGACTGTGATCTGTTATATCAGGTCCAATGGATGACAAAAAATGCTTTTCCACCTAAAGGCTTTCGTTGCGTTTTCTTTTGACCTGGAGTATGATGATGATGATGTGGAGGGCTGTAGGGATTTCCAGGGATTTGCACCTAAGATGCTCAGAAATCAACAGCTCTCCCTCAAAAACTATGTAGACAGAAAGAGGCCTTCACACATTTCACCTAGGTGTCCTCATGCTCATTTTGCACTTACTTATGACATCACACAGAAAAATCATTTTAACAAGGAGAATGCAGATAGGATTGGGACTGATTCAGTTTTGGCGTCTGACATCATCTCAAGATTTGAGGATGTAGGCTCAAGTGGGGGGCTTTCTTAGTCCACAGACTGCACATCCCAGATTTATGAAGCTTTTGACAAAGGCCCTTTGGAGGCTGTTATGCCAAGGAGAGTGGCACATCCACCAAGCTGTCAACAATGATAGAGTTACCCCCCTTGATGAATGTCCATAGCTGAAGCCAGGTCAGTGTCTACCCTCCTGTCTGGGAGACAGGCACATCCACCAAGCCAACAACCATGATAAAGTGCCCCACCTTCATGAATGTCCATAGCTGAAGCCTCCTTTGTGATTTTTGGAAGGAGGAATAGTCAGCATCTATCCTCCTGTTTTGGTGGCTGCCTTATAGAGCATGTCACAAGAGGGCCCTGCATTTAGCTATGAACTGTTTCCAAAGATTTGGGTTCTTCAGCATTCTCAAGTCAACCATCAGCCGTCACATGAGAGTGATATTTTTGAGTCACTCCTAGATTCCAGTAGTCAAAGGGCCCATCTTCCCCAAGAAAAAATGGTGTACTTGGCACAAGAGAGCACAGACCAATAGAATAGAGCCTCAACCCCTTGGATTTGTGGCTTCCAGCTTATCAGTGGTATCCATGGCCAAGATATTTGTGAAGAAACTGCAATGGTATCCAGTACCCACTTGGAGCTGCCAATGTTTATTCCTGGAAGAAGTTATTCTTCTCATATCCTTCATTTCCAAGGATTTAGAATGATACCAGCCCCAGGTTAGAGAGAAACCTGTAACTCCACAATTAGATCCCAACCACAGATGTTTTGGATTTAGTTTGCAGGGCATATTCAAGGACCCTCAAAGTTGAAGGCCTTTGGGATGCAGCCTAGTGGAAGAAGTATATAAAATTAAAAGCACTCGTGCCTGGAAAAAACAAAAGATTGATCCTTTTGTTAGCAACAAAAAATACTGAAATAATGTTATACATAAACAAGCAAGGGGAACCCCCTACCTACCCTTTCCTCGACTACCTGGCAGACTGTCTTGCAGTCACAGATAACTTTAAAAGCACTTTACATTCCATTTAAGATGAACTTGGTGTACCAGTTGGGTAGGTGTGTGGTGGATCAACACAAGTGGATGTTGCATGAGAATAATAATCACCTCTTTGGGTAGCAGATGTCTGCGTACGTTTTGGTTAGGAACACTACACAAAGAGGCTTAGGTAATGTGGATGCCTTCTCCTTCAGATGGATTAATCTCTTCCTCTGTTCATCCTCTCCTATACCCCTTCTCTGCAGACTAATCCAGAAGGATAAGGGGGAAGATGCATCTTTTTGGTCCAAACAAGACTCTTCTTCTTGTGATGTCCTAGGAGAGATGTTGCATACTGCTTCTGCAGGTGGACCTTCTATTCCAGAAAAATGGAAAACCTCACAGACCTTAATCTGGAAACTTATTGGCTTATAGCATGGGTGATGTGACTCTCTTGCCATTCAGGCACCAGTTTAATGAGAGCATGCATATTATATTTAAGAGGTAAGAAGCCTGCCACTAAGAAATCCTTCTCATCTTACTGTAGAGTTTTTGTTCCCTGTTGTGTTACAAACAGTCGGAGGACCCCAGCACAGTATCAGTGCTCTTTATTCTGCAGTACCTGAATGAGTACTGACCCCATTGCTGTATCAGTACTCCTGATTCTGCAGTACCTGAATGAGTACTGACCCCAGTGCAGTCTCAGTACTCTTGCTTCTGCAGTACCTAAATAAGTACTAGCCTATACCTTAGTTAAGGTGTATCTTTTGGCCATTTCAGTCTGCCTTTCGTTGGACCCACGATTGGCATGCCTGCAACCAGTTAAATGTTTTCTTGAAAGGGTCATATTTCAAACCACCAAGAAAGAGAATAGCTCCATCTTAAAACTTGAATTATGTCCTGCGTAATCTGTTTCAACCAAAGCTTCTGGTATGACCACTGTGCAAGTGCCCATATATTGTACCATGTATTACATATTTACTGCATATTTATTTTATATTATTTTCATTTTATTTTGTTGATGTTTCTATTTGCAGTTTTTATGCTGTTAGTCAATTGGAAACACAAGACCGGATGACCTGTCTGTAAAATCTCATCTGTTTACTTGAGAAGGCATAGGAGGTGCGGAGTATTATATTTGTTTATCATTTTGAATTCAATAACATTCCGTGGTTTCCCTTGATACTGTGACTTTTTGTTGCCTATTAAGTATCCAGTTAAATTGTCTGGACCCATGTATGTAGTATTTTTTTTAAATTTTGAGAGCAGAATTAGACCATGTTTTCGATGCATATTGGGCATCAAGATAAACTGTCTGAACCAATAGAAGTGGTGTTTTTAATTATTGAGAACACAGTTGGGTCTTGTTGCTCAGTGTTAGGGGTATATGAGGGACTCTGGGTTTTGCATAATGTTGGTGATTGTTTCTGGAGTAAAGCTGGCAGTAAATTTATCTGCAAGTGTAGTATGTATGTCTGAAGGGGTAGGGGTCAGGGTGGCTGATGCCATTTTGAATTAGTTAAGAACACTGCTAGGTGTTTATTTCTTGATTTTGTGATGTGTTTAAAGAAGGATTTATAGTTATCCTTGGCTTTAGATGTTAGTTTGGTTTCATGTTTTTGCTTTGATTTTCTTAATAGTCAATTTTATTTCTTTTCTGATAATCTTTAATGTGGGTAGATTTAGATTTGTAATAGAACTTTAGATATTTTTCTTTATAAAGCTTATTTATTCTGGTACAACAGCAAGGCAGTTTGTTTTGACATATCCTAGTATATTTGATACTAGTGTGGATTGCTAGATCTGTGCACTTCTATAGGTTGGATTAGAACTTCATTTTCGGTGAAGTAGCAGCTAAGGCTGAATGGGAACTGGTAATATTCCAAGTAAGTGTTGGTGTTGACAGCCTATTATAGAGCTTGAGTAGGTTTGTCCATTTGAAGTTCTTAAATTTATACTTGTTCATTGCAGGGGTGTGAGAGACTTTAAAAGAGATATTGTAGGAGTGGTGTATTTGAGGGCTGTTTCGCCAAGGATGAGATCTAGGATGCTGCACTCCCTATTATGCTGGTTTAATATTTACTGCAGGGAATTACCATTTATTAAATCTAGCAATCTTTGGATATAACTGTTTTGAGGTGTTGGTACAGCAGTCTATTGGTGAATACTTAAAATTACCCATCATAAAAGGACTTTTTTCATGTGCAGCTTAGTAAGTACATTTACAAATCTCTTGCAATAATTTGGGTACATAGTGGGTGTAATTTGTTTTGTTTATGGTAAGTTGGAGCTTAGTGAATTTGATTTGTGGATTTTGTGGGGAAGAATCTGTCTAAGAAGTGACGTAGTTTCTGTAGAATATGAAAATCCCTCGCAGGGTCTACCATGTCCAAATGCATGGTAAGTGCTAAACACAGGTAAGGAGGGAGTGCTGTCTTTAGAATTAAGCCAAGTCTGAGTTGCAGCATGGATGTACATGTGTTCAGGTTGCAGGGGAGTCTCAAGATCGGTCACTGAGAAGAGCAATCTTGCTATATTAAGAATTGAGATTTTCTGTAATTGAATCTGTTGTGTTGGAGTGTCCTGTATGAGGGCTGTGCCTATAAAGGCAGTATGGGATAAGAAGGGCTTTGGCCAGTATGTAAAAGTTATATAGAAGAGGTGCAGGCCATCCCTTGCAAAGCATGTTAACCTGCCAACCATGTCTTCCCAGTTTAACACACACTGGACCTTCCCAAGCAAGGCACCAACTATGTTTCCAGTTGTCTTTTCTTTGTATTTAGGCACCATTCCTGGTGAAGGTAGGTTCAGAGTACTTCCTGTGTTTGTCATATGCATAGTGGGATTCAGCATCTCTGTATATGGCCTACAGAGCTGAACACTGCAAGTCATACACACCTGCATGAGCTACCACTGGGTCATATTCATATTTGCCCAGTGTAAAGACTGAAGAGCCCTTGTGATATCAGAGATCCTGGTACTGGAGAGAGAGCTGTCCCACTGTCCTTGTCTAGTCACATAAGCATGGCATCGATATGTCTGACAGTTACCACTTACCAGGACATTTTTACCAGCACTCATTGACCTTATGGCAGTGGATGCTATGCAGTCTGCTGTCTGATGACTCGTTATATGTTGCTGTCTTTGAATTGTAGATTACCTAATAGCGTGTCATTGTCATAAGTATTTAATTGTATCTTCCACAAGTCACTCCATTATTCTGCAAGCTGTAACATTGTCATCTATATTTACCTTCCCTAAGTCACACAGTTGTTTTGCAAGTGAAATGTCACACAGTTTGAATTGTATAAATAAAAAAAAGAATTGTAATTATTTGTTGAAACTTGTGAATGCCTAACTGGCCATCTACCCCGTCAACAAAGTTGATCAGTCAGTAAATACATACATACATGCATACTAGTGTGAAGGTGATAGTAGTGTATTGGTAGGCTTCACATAAAACATGCCTTCCTAGATCTAGGAAGTATGGAAAATGACTTTTTCACAGCCTCAGCATATGTGGAGATGAGGGTGGTGATATCTAGTGTTCCCAGACAACAGTTTTAGGTAAGAGAGTGGCTTCCATGTTATGTACATACCTGCATCTCATGTAGATAGTGTCGTGTATGTCAAATAATTGTTTACCTACTGCCTGTGAGCATTTGGTAACTCCTGCACTGCTTAAAAATACAAAGTGCTATGAAGCTGACAGCAGAAGGGGTACCAATTGCTTGGCCTTCCAGGTCAGCCAGGAGGATCTGTGCCTTGCAAGTGGTAAGTGCCACCAATTCTATGGTTTTGTAGTTTAGTCAATAAGTACAAGGTAGTGCAAGAGATTACAGTGACCAAAGTGTAGGAATGGTGGTAAGAAGTAAAATCTAAAATCACTGTAGAGGAACAAGCAGGACCTAACAGGAAAATGTGCAAGACAGTAACAGCAGCAGCTGCAGTGCGAAGCTGTAGCAGTTCCCCTTAGTGATAACTGCACGGTCGCACTTGTTAAGATCACAGCGCAAGTTACAACAGAAAAGCTCACAATGCAGTGTACAACAACGTGCTGCTGCTCACAATGCAGTGCACAAGAGCGTGGTGCTGCTCACAGTGCAGTGCCCCACCACTGTGCATGGTGCAGTGCACTGCGCAAGAGCATGCCGCCGCTGTGCATGGTGCAGTGCACTGCGCAAGGTGCAATGCACTGCACAAGAGTGTGCCGCCACTGCGCACGGTGCAGTGCGCAAGAGCGTGCCACCTCTGCGCACGGTGCAGCAAAGAGCAACTAATAGGCATAAGATCAGGTAATAGTGCCCTGCAGATCGCTGTGCAGCTAAGGGCAGCTATTATTTAATGAGGGAACATGCTGCCAATGAAAATTAATGGAGGTAAGTAGGCCACAGCCTAAAACAATTCACTTGCATCTGTGGAGTGCGCACACAACTTAATAGCAAACTGAACAAATTATCGAAGGCTCAAAGGAGAGACTAGCCAGTAACAGCAACAATTGTTTAAAAGTCCAAAGCAATCAGAAGATATGAAGAAACAGCCTGGCCCTTCCACTATCACCAGAAAAAAGAACAGCAAACAATTTCAAAGCAAGATCACTTAAAGAACAGTATCCGTGTACATAATCGGTCACAGAATACACAAAACTAAGAAAAGTAACACTTGGGTCAAGCGGGCCAGTTTAATTTGTCATTAAGTCTGGTAGCAGATACGAAAAAAATCAAGTTTACTGCTTAAGCGTCTTACTCAAAAAGTGTGCTTTTCTGATCCAAACTTCATCAGAAATATACTGGCAGTTTAAAAGAAAATTGTTTACATATGTAGGTGACTGCTTTTCATTTATTTATTGGCATATTACTGAGGAGAAACTCTCCAAATTATCACAAAACACTTTAAGAACAATAATTTTAGAATCTTCAAAAATAAAAATAAAACAAAAACACCTGCTCTTTAAATAATTCTAACAAATTAGATATACTATAAAACAATTGGTTTAGAATCAATACAAGTTATATGACAATAATTTAATATTTAGAGACATTTTACTCAGTTTGTAGAGAAATTAAAGGTAAGTTAGTGTAATACAAACAGGAATTGCAATGCGAAGTGGAGGAAAAACATTTTTATGGTATATTTAGAGAGAAAGTCAAGGAAGAGAATTAGATAGCAGTAAGGAAGTAAGTAGGTATAAGGAATGAAAAGTACTTGTTACATTTAGGGATATAGTTTATCCAGGTATTGAGCAAGAACAGAACCAGATTTTAGTTAGGAAGTATTTTTATATGTGGATAGCAGCTTGATGTCATGAAGCATTGTTTTTCCAGGAACAGTGGTAACTGAAGCTTTATTTTCATAATCACTGTATAACCATATACCTTATTATACTAACCTATTGCAACATTTTGGAAAGGGGTGCAGCCAGATATTTTCTTTTTCTTCTGGTTAGTACCTTTTCTATGTAGTTTACATGATAATATTGATGATATGATGTCTTAATTTAGTACTGTGCAAGGCTTTCATAACAAGGAAGCTGAAATGATGCCAGTATATTGCCTGTGCCCTTTTCTCATGTTTTAGAAAAACGTCTGTATTCAGCATTTATGTGCTACAGTGTGTATCATCACCTTGAAACCAGCATCATAACAGATTTTGATGGCATTCATTACCACTAAACATGATCATCAGCAGCGATGTAGTTTATATAGTCCTACATGGGATCACTAGCTATCAACACTTCAAAAAATAGACCAGCCACTAAACATGATCATCAGCAGCGATGTAGTTTATATAGTCCTACATGGGATCACTAGCTATCAACACTTCAAAAAATAGATGCAAAGAAAACCAATTATAGTAATCCTAGAAAACAAAAAGACAAAAGTGACATTGATTATTGAAATTGCTGTACCCAGTGATTATAGTGTTGTACCTTCTGAGAGACACAGTCTTAAAAGGATTTGCAAACAGAAATGAGGCTAGTGTGGAAGAAGACAGTTCTCATAGTAGTAGAAAGGGGACTAAAAAAATTAATATACAGTCTTACTTAAATATGCTACCAGTACTAAGGACGTATTTCTGGGTACATTGCTGGTGCTGGAAAGATCATTCTTGGCTAAAATCGAAGACTAAAGCAATACTGATTTGATGAACTTTAATTATGAACTGACTTAGAAATGGGGTCCACTCCAGTCAAGGTGTGTACAAAACCTAAACATTGGAGCAGTTAAACCAACTAGAAACCATTTAGTATAGAAATCGGGAGTCCCCCATTGATGTCACCATGAACACTGATTTCATTGACCGTTAGTAAGTTGGTCACACTTAATATGACAGAAGCAGGCGCTCGTAGGGCAAACTGTGCTCTGTGGGTAGACTGGTCCACACCTCCAGCATTACATGAGGTGGCTCTGAAGTAGGACCTGTTGTTTACCCAGTGAAGTGTGTGTCTCCAGTGGTGGGGGAGTGCCTTAATGCAGTGCCATATCATTTGTAAAACCAGCAAGCAGCATTTTGCATTACCACTTATTATTTTGGCCCGCTAATGTTGATCATGCACTCATACTTACTGGATCTTAAAATATTACATCTCTAAAATCACACTTGGATGTTGATGTTTTCACATGTAAGTGCTTGCCTTTTCACAGCTGTTAATGTTTTTGCAAGTTCACAAGACTTGAAGAAGAGAAATGAGATCTGATGTCTCTTCCATTAGTCCACAACTGATGAGTCTTTGGATACAGTCAAGTCTGACATTGTCCACTCTACAGACTTTTGAATCCAAGGCTCAGGCTCCTTCCCTTAGCCATAACCCCTTCTATCACTGAACTCTCTCTCATCTCCTTTGCTGCTGGATCGCTACAGATGTGGATCTCCGGGCTTAAAGTTTTTCAAAGTTTTATTTCTTGCAAATTTGTCAGGTAAGTGAAATATGTTTGATAGCCTTTCAGCATAAGCTTTTTCCCTCCATGCTTCTATTTTTTGACTTTTCTATCTTCTCCCCATTTACCCATTAAAGAAAAAGCTGGCTGATTTTTGCCAAACTGTTTTAACAGTGTGACAGTTGCATAATTGAATCTTACCTACTTACTCATGTTAATCCAGCATAATTAGAGATGGAACCCAAAATGGCATAAGCACCTTCTACCCGCCCATTAATATTAATGCTGTAGATCCTGCTCTGTAAGTTCTCTTCCATGTTCAGAAGCATTTTTAAAGCTTTTTTTATTTTCTTGAAAAGAACTCGACTTGGCTAAGGAATTTTCCTTTCTCTTTCTCCCTTTGAAGTTTTCCTTGTAGAGAGGAAACGGGGACCCATTGTTAATTTGGTGTTTCTGAAATTTCTCGTAAGATTATCATTGATCATCATTCTTCAAGCCTCTGGGTTGGATCTCATTGATGAGACAGAAAGTAGTCTCTGCTGGAAGTGGATTTGAACTGCCCACCTATGTCAGGTCTGTTTCTTTCTCCAGGGGCATCACTGATTATTAAAAGCCATTCTTGCAGGCCCAGGTGTAACTGGGACTTCTCCCAGTCCCATTCTGGTAGTAGGTCATACCAGAAAAGTAACCTTTCAAGACTTTCTGTGCCTCCTCATTGGCTCCTGTCCTAGTGCCTATTAGATGAAGGCTGCTCAGATCGTTACTGGCTGTGGCATTGACTGATTTGGCTTCCCTTAGGTTGGTTTTGCTTTTGTTGTCTTGTTTATAACTCCGTTGGTTTCTTTGGCTATGGAATTTTGATCTAAGAGTTTGATGCCTGGGTTGGCACTGACCCTTTCTGTGCACCCCCCCCCCCCCGTTCTACACTGAGTCTTCTGGCACTCCAGTTATTCACCCCCTGGTGCAATTACTGAATTAATGCCCTGACCTGCAAGGAACCTACAGGCATCCTTGAGGAGTCTGCTGTCCATCTCCCAAACTCACTTTAATCCCCTCTTTGGACCATGCCTCTCATTAAAGAGCATCATCAATGAATGCTTTCCCCTTGATGAACAAACACACCTCTTCCTGCTTCCTCAGTCACTCAAGGGTCTGTTCAAAACCGGGATACCTGGGCCATAGTCAGGGCTTTATCCGTCTACAGCAATGGAGGGGCTCCAGACCCCTTCAGTGTTGAGGTCAGAGTTATTGGCATTGAAGTATGTGCCAAGACCTTTGTTATCAGGGTCTCTGTCAGTACAGTGACCCCTTTGCTGTAGTCTGCATTTGGCTGTTTTGACACTAGAGCTTCAAGGATGATGGTAGCACTGATACAGATTGTAGTACTGGTGCTGCTGTTGCAGAAGCCTAGGATTTTGGGAAGTTGAGTCTCCCTTTGTGTTTCCCCTTCAGCAAAAGGATAAAGGATCTGACAGCCTTCAGGTGGACTGTTATCTGGAATCCGAAGTAGAGTCAAAGTCTTCTTTCTCAGAGCCCTCCCAAATGAGGAGTCAAACCAAATGAAGATGCAAAAGGAAACGTATTGATTTACCTCTAGAATACGAAGCCAGACTGGTTTTGTCAGCCAAAGCAAATCCTTTGGGGATGTTCTGTAAATGATGCAGAAACAGATGGATTGGCCCCAGTTTTCTGCATTAGCTTCAGAAAAAATAGTACAAAATGTTTTCCACTTTCTCCCATCACATTTGGGGGTGCCCCCCCCCCAACCTGGTAGCTGCCATATTTGTGCTTGTTGCTGCAGAGGCTTGGAAAGAGACAGATGTGGTACCTTCAATCCAAAGGAAACCCGACAGAATTATTTTTCCCCTCTCCCCAAGGATTAAGAGTGTTGGCTCAGGAATCCTAAGTTGGACAATTGTAGCATCTCCCCTAAAAAAGAGCTTCTGTGCCTCAGAGCCCTGTGATACATCCTACAAGCAATAAGTCCAGAGGGCTGGGTCACTTTAGGAAAAAGATATTCAATTCTTGACATTCACTGAGGGTGTTTACCTGCCACAGATGAGAAGATTCCAATACAGTGCAGTAAACAAATTGTCAGACTTTGGAACATTTGGAAGACCTTGAGTAGCAGAATAAGTTTAGAACTCAGGCTTCATCCCTGTCTTCCATGTCAAACCAGGCCCAAAATGCAGCCAGTGGTTTAGCGAGGGTGACTAACATTGTTGTGACAAGGCATCATCATACCTGACTCCACGTGCGAGACACATGGGAGACTTCCTTGAGAAATTCAAAGTGTACAAAATTGGCCACTGACCTTTTTAGGCAGCAAGTGGAATCAGTGTTGTAGGAAGGTGAACAAAGAGGAAAGAGTAATTGGCTGTTTTGTCAGACCTGCATCTCCTTATCGCCCCTTTTCCAAGGTGCAGACATTGTTTTGGCATTTGCAATGGCCATAGGATTAATAATCTAAAAGAAACTAGCAAGGCTAGTGGGGGTGACTTATGACTTGGATGCAGCTCAATGACAGAGGTTCTGAGAATGGTCAGAGATTCTGCACCCCCCCAGCTCGGGGGTGGGGTGGGGTGTTGTTATCCCCCAAAGTCTCGCCTGACTGCTCTGAAGTGTTTGTGGGTGTTTTCCTTCCATTAGCCAGCATGATCAACCATTACGCACCAGTGGACTTTGGATGTAGTATGTAGAAACAACATAATCTGCTTCCTTGTTGTTCCTAAGCAGCTGCCCCTTCCTTGTCTAGAGGCCCTACGCCATCAAAAGAGGGCAACAATATTAGTTGTCAAGCTCCTAGAACAAATAGCTGTCCAGAAGGTTCTACCTGACCTGAAAGGGTTCAGTTAGTACACTGGTCCCTTTTCAGTGCCAAGGAATACCAGAGACCTTAAACCCATTGTAAGCTTAAGTGGCTTAATTCAGTGCATCCCAAAAATAAATGTTCTGGATAGTGTTGGTGGGGTTGATTCTCATCAATTTTTCCTGGAAGATTGGATGTACTTTCTGGATCTTCCAGACGCATATCTTGAAGATCCGGCACATTAATATCACCAAGGAGGTTCCTACATTTTGGAGTGAAAGCCAGTCATTTCTAGATTCCAGCTATGCCTATTGGAATGCCCGTAGCTCTCAGGGTCTTCATGAAGTGCATAGCTGTTGTAATGGTGGGCCAGAGGTTGAAGATTTTTCCCTACCTAGACAATTGGCTCCTTAGTGTACCAACAGTAGAAAAAATTATGATACCCATGGATTCTGTGCTCCATCTCTTACAGTTCTTGGGATATAAAAGGGAACTTCATGAAGGCCAATCTAGAACCTTCTGATTTCTTGAACTTTCTAGGTTGCACATTGGGCACTTGCTCTTGTCTACTCAGCCTTCCTGAAAAAAGAATTTGTTCATTTGTTCAAATGTACTTAGAGATGCCTCCAGGCATCCTGTGTGACAGAGGCTAGGGGTGTCTGGCTGCTGATGCTCATGGTAGTGACAATGTTCCTCATTCCACATGTGATACATCAGATGAGGGTGGGGACCCAGAGAATTCACTCCTTAGATCTACTTTCCAGTTCACTTAGCACTTCAGAGACTTTGAAGATATCGTGCTTGGTGACTGGCCAGTAACAATCTCTCCTTGCTTAGCCCTTTCCTTCTTCCTAAATCCCTAGTGATGGTCACCATGGATGCTCCACCATAGATGGAGGGACATTGTTTAGGGCAAATTGTCAGGTGTGTTTGGCCACAGTCATAAGATAGTCTGCACATATATGCCATAAAGATGAGGGCATTCCTTCTCAAGATGCATACATGCCAGGATTGTCTTCCTCACGGAGTGATAGCCATACACCACAACTATATGCTAATAGTTTAGTATATCAACAAGTGGGGAAACATCTTCCTGGCCCCTGTGAGGAAAGGCATTGAGGTTTTGGGAGTGAACAGTGTATTTGAATTGCTTTCTGGCAACAGCCCACATACTTGGAAAGACGGCTCCCTGACAGACTCAGTAGGTGCTTGCTAATGCCTCAGCTGGTCTGTGATGAAAGTTCTTTTGTGCTGATGGGGAAAGCCTAGCTGCAGTCATTTTTTTAAGTGTGAGCAACAAGTACAGTGACATCTATAATTTTTTCCCTGATTTCTCCCTCTGGTACAGGAGCCTAGCCTTAGTCCATAATCCTCACTCCCAGGTTGCTGTAGAAGGCACAGATGAGCAAAGCTAGTGTCATTCTCATTGCCTCTTTTTGGCCTCAGCTATGGTACCCAGCTCCTTGTTGGAATTCTGAGGTTCATAAGTGTGAGCCCCAAAATTATGAAAAAAAATAATTATGAAAATAGACAAGAACAACTATCAAATGTCTTTGTTCTCCTTTAAATTGTTTTGCAGGGGGCAAGTCAGGGGGCAAGTCTTCCTTCACCCCTTATATGGGAGGCAAGCCCACACCTCCCAGACTTCAACATACCAACTCCAAGATCATTTTACCTCAGAGAAAAGGGAGTAAATACTGTGAGAAACCTCAGTCTCAGACTTGGTATTTGCATTTCTGTTTATTCAGTCTCACCATTCTGGGACTCGCAGTAACACGTTGCGGAGTATTAGATGGTTACCTTTTTCCCTCTGCTATATTCTCATCTTCTGGAGAAGTTTCTCTGGTTTCAGGACCCTTTATCTCACTCCTCTAGCAGGAGCCGCCCAAATGTTCATTCCCTGAGATGTGCTGCTTGGTATCTCCATTTCCGATAATGACTAGGGACCCATCTTGCTCCAAGAAGGCGGTCAGCATCTTTGTTTCTGCACAGAAACCTGCGACCAGGAAAAAGAATTAAAGATAAACTGACACATTTTGCAGTATGGGTGTTGGATAGGAATATGGACCCTTTCTCCACTCTGATTCCAGCAGTTTGGACAGGATGAAAAAGATGTACGAATGTGAAATTTCTAGCCTACACCCTTGTGTCCACCACTGTCCTTTATCCAGCTTCTGAAAGTGTTTCATCTTTAAGCATAAATGTTTTCCTAGATCACAGAGAAAACAAATTAAGCATAAAGAAGGAAATGACTGAACTGAAGCAAATTAAAGCCGTCTGTATTTTTCAGAATGAAGATATAAAGTTGAGTTATAGCATATACTAGTCCATCTGTTGGTCCCCTTATTCTGCCCACTATGGGGTTGGTGCACATGTTTTTCATACAAATGCTGTACTCGTTGTGAAACATCTTTCTTTAAAATGTTCTTTTCCTGTCAATTCCACAATTCTGTGAAGTGGGTTGAAATTAGGGTTGCCACCTTCCTTCACGGCTAAAACCAGAGTAAAGCCACGCCCCTTGCATCACCAGTAACCCCGCCCACATACCATCCATTTTGTGACGTCACGATGGCATCTTTTTTCGTTCCCGCCACCTGCTTTTGGCTAATTTACTATGCTTTTCTATAAAAAAGCATAGTAAATCAGTCGATTTACAAACTCCGATAGTCTTGTTTCCTTTTTGAAACAGAATACCGGAGTTTGTACAGTGTTTTCCGGACTTCCGGAGAATCAGTTTGATTTCCGGATAGTCCGGAAAAAAAAATGGAGGGGTGGCAAGCCTAGTTGAAATACAATATCATCAGCTATCAGACCTCTCAACCTCTTAGAGCAAGAAATCTGGACAAAGCCCTAAATAATGGGGGAGAAAGACCCAAAAATAGACACAATTTTAAATATTGCTCTTACAAAGTTGATAGAATTGCAGGTTTTGATTGTCATGAATTTTCTGGGGGCTATGAAGTCTGAATATCAAGTGTGTGTCATTTTCTGACTTCACTCCTCAATAATTTGGTAGAAAACCACAATTTTACTATGAAACAGACCAAAACTTTGAGGCGAAAATTTGTACAGTTGAGGTATGTCAGCCATGCAGAAGGCAAGAAACTAGGAGCTGTTTACTTTGAGGAATAAAGAAATAAAGCTTATGTATGTATATACTCAGGATTCACTTGCATAATTTTTTTTTAAACTTTAGTGTCAATTCTTGAAGTAATAGATGTAGCTCAGTCCCTTTTTCCCATTTATCTACATGAGGTCAAGATGCCTCATGAACTCTTTACCTCTCTTGATTCAGTGCCACTCTTACCTTCTTTTGAGAGTGATGCTTGACTGCCACAGGTCCCGTGTCACACAGTCCATGCATCTGTTTGCTAGACACCTTTTATTTCCTCTTGCCTTCTTTCCTGTCTTTCTCAAATCCTCTTCACTTTTGTGTTCTGCTTTCCTGTACATGTGCCTGTACCATGATAATCTGTTCCCTTTGACGACTTCTGCAATTGGAGCTATTTTGGCTTCTGATCGGATGTCATAATTTCTTCATCTGTCCCACAGTGTGCATCCTACCACCCATCTCAGGCACTTCATTTCCATCATAACTTCCTTAACTGCTGTGGTTTTTATACCATACAGAAGTGCTGGTCGCACCACTTTTACATTCATCTTTGGCATTCTTCTGTCACACAATTTCCCTGACATTCTGTCTCAGTTGGCTGCAGGCCCTCTGATTCTAGTTTTGACCTTTTCATTCAGATTTCTTTTCTCCTCAACCACTCTTCCCAGGTAATTGAAGCTGTTAACGTGTTCCACTGTTTTCCCTTCTCTTCCAATTTTTGGCTTCTTTTGATTTTCCCCAGTCATTGCCATAACAGTAGTCTTGTCTGTAGTCAGTTTCATTCCATGTGCCTTCAGTTTTACATTCCATTCCTCCGTCATCCTTTGAAGTTCCTGTTCAGAGTCTACATATGATGCCCTGTCATCTGCATTCAGCAGCTTTGCTGGTCCCCCCTGCTGACCTGTTCGCTAATGTAATCCATCACCAGTGTAAAGAGCAGTGGGCTCAGAGTTGAACCCTGATGCACACCCACTCCCACTGGGAACCCCTCTGCAAGTCTGAATAGTGTTCATACTTGTCATTGCGTCTTTGTACATAACCTGCTCTACCAGTGTTTCTGGGACTTCGAACTATTGCAGGACTGCCCAAATCAGCTTTCATGTAACCTCGTCGTATGCTTTCTCCACTTGTGGGAATGCTTATTTGAAGTCATGCCTTGTCTCTAGTTTATTCTCTGCTGTCTGCCTCAGTGCAGACATTGGGTCGCTTGTGCTGTATCCTGATCTGAGTCTAAACTGGCCATCTAACTTTCCACTGTTCCTCAAATTCATTTATAAATTGCCTTTCCAGCACTTTAATCCAATGTGACATCAGTCTGGTACCACTACACTACCCACAGTTGTGGGTATCCACTTTGTTCTTGTATGTTGGCACTAGCATGCTTATTTTCCAGACATCTGGATTACATCTTTCTCTCCATACTGCTATGAGTACCCTCTGGAGCCATTTTTCCTCTAACTCACCTGATAACTTGATCATGTGCGTCATTACTTCAACTGAGATTGTTGCTTTCCCTGACTTCATTTTTCTTAGTGCTGTTCTTAGTTCTTGGATGGCTTCTTAATTTGTAGGCTATGTCTGGGACAGTAAAGCTTTTGAGGGGTTTTCCTCATTCAGGACCCGATGAAAATATTCTTTCTTCCGCCATTTGATGTCCTGTGGACTGGTGAGCAGGTTGTTGCTGGCATCTCTTGTAGTGTCTGATGATTGTCTTCTTTATCTTTATGCCTATGCCTTTGCCTTGCAGCCTGATGGTTTGTGCCATCTGAGGCCTTGTTTTTTTTTTTTCTGTCGCTACTGCTTTCTTAGCCTCTATATTCCTTCTTAGTCTGTTTTGTCTTTTCTTTTTAACTGTTCTGTCTGCCCTTTATTTTTTAATAACAGATGTAGACATTCCTGGCTTATCTTTAGGATGCACTTGCATTTGCACCTTAAGGTTGCATTTGCACTACCATGAGTAAAAATGAACCTGTATTTACATCTGTGCCATACACACACACACACACACACACACACACAGATATGAAACAAGTGCATCTGTGAAAGGGGCTTCATGCAGGCATACATTTTGTTGATGGGAACTGGAATTTGATTTGCTGCTTATTGTGCATAAACACCCCCCACACACATACACACACATGAAAGGAAACACGTGCATCGCTGAAAGGGGCTTCATACAGGCATACATTTTTATAGGTGGGGACTGGAATTTGATTTGCTGCATATTTAAGTAGCATGTCATCTCTGTCTAACTAAGAACAGCATATCACATTTACAGTGTGCATGTTACTGTGAGGAAGCCCTGACTTTTATATACTGGCTGTTTCACATTGGCCCACCAAAGGGCATTCAGTAAAATCTGTTAGCATTGTTAGAACTCCATTGCAGATATGCGTCATTTGCACAGTATTCTTATCAATGTTATGATTTTTAAAGAGTCGCAAAATATAGTGAAATGTACTGCTAAACATGATTTGTGAAGACCCCGATGTAGAATAGAATGAAATTAAAGTATTGTATTTTGCAAGTAATAAATTATATTGTATCCCTTGTTAAAGGGTATAATGCTGGCATTTATCTTAACATAGAACATTTTTTTCCTGATACCACTGAGTAGTTTTTAGCATTTTAAAGAAAAGATCTGACTAGTTCAAGACAATGCAGCATACGTTTTTCAACCACTGATTTCTGCAGTATACTCTTTCTTTTTTAAAGAGTTTTACAATGTTGTATCTCTCAGGTGTATGTCATTGAGTCATAAAATTCCCTGTTTGCTGTTCCAAGTTAAAAGGGTCTGTCACACATTCATTCTAAAGATTTTTTAATAGAAAGTCATTTCAAGTAATATTAATCACAGTAATTCATCAAAATAATTTCTTATGAGTAGGGCATAGAATTTTAACTATGCTTTGATCTTCTTAGCTGAAGGTATGCTCATGAGAAAGAGGGGGAAAACTCTTTTTTTTTTCTTTTGGACCTTTGTACTTAGAATCTTATTTATGGCCATATTTTTATGTTTACACAGTATTTTGATATTTAAAAAGTTATGTAGTGCACCTTAATTGTGTTGCCGTTAGCTTTAATTGTCTTGTTAGTGTCAAAATAACATTGATTGCCTTGTCAGAAATGTAAAGGCTAGATTAGTGAGAGTTGCATGTTCTGGAAGTCTACAGCGAATACTGAAAACTGGTATACATTTGGCCTAGCATTGTATCCCGTGTTTTCTTTTTGTCTGGATTCAACTTGTGGGTTATGAGATCCAACTCTAGTCTGAGACCGGCCATATCCGAAAGACTTCAGCTCACCAAACTCTGCCTCCTTTACCCATAATGCCTCCTTCAAGTAACAATACCTCCGATCTGACTTCCAAGATGGCTGCACAAAACAAAAACTAAGAAAAAAGAAATGCCATTAAATTTTTTTTTTTGGTAAAATTCAGTTAGTTACTGGCAGGTAAATACACTTCTTTGGTGCCAGCAAAGAAGAAATTTGGAAAGATAATCGACCAGAAAGGGTGTAGAGAAAACACTGTTTGGGAAGGGTTCTCCAGTTCATTAAAAAGCAGTTCAAAATATGGCTTCCAGTAATTTAGATGAAAAAAAGCATACTCAGAGGTGATTAAAATGAATGAAACATTGAAGGAATATATCAACTCAAACAAGAAACGTTGGAAAAAATTGAAAAAGCTTTAACTAGCCATTCAGATGAACTGATAAAACTGCAAAAATCAGAGGCTGACATGAATAAAAAAAATAACTATCCGAATATAAAGGTTCTTAAAAGACAACAATGGGATTCGGTTATTAAATGCTCAACTTCTCTGTCCCTTTTCTCCCTATTTACTGTCCCTGCTATGAATAAACAACACAGAATTTAAAATATTTTAAATTGACTGTTTCTCTCCACTAGAAAAATTCCTTACTGTACTGTTGTAGTTTCACTTTCAGAAACCTTTTTATCCCACCCTGAAAGAGCTTGGTGCAGTCTCCAATTCATTGATGTCATCAAAGCCAATGAATACAGGTAGTTTTCTGGCCAATTTCCTCCCCAAACTGATATCATCACCGCTGTCCTAAAAGTCCACCCATGCTATGATGTCCCAGCTCCCTGGGCTTTCCCCTACCCATACAGAAAATAAAGGCTGGAACAAGGAAATAGTAGACAAGTCAAGTTTCCTGCTGTGAGCTGTCAATCACAGCAGCTAACCATTCAAATTACCCTTAGCACTTTGACAGCTAGGGAAGTTAGGTGTGAAGGGGGATGGGAGAGGAGTCAAACTAGTAAAATTCAGGCTTCACAAAAGACAGTAAAATGCACTTTGAAAGTTTGTTTTGCAGCATTTGCACTGTTTGTGTTTTAAGTAGTCATTGAATGGCATGAAAGTTTCTTAAAACTGACTGAAAAACAGCAGTGCATGCATGTAAAGTCAGTGCAGTGACAGGAGCTTTAGGAAGAAAGAGGACTGTGTGATGTATTTTTTTACAGAGAAGCACTGCATTGTGGGATACCTAGAGGCAGAGTAAGCAATTAGAATTACTTCAAGATGCCAGACCCTATGTGGTCAGACTCAGAAATTATATATAAAAATATTTAAAAACCTGTAAATGGTCTCAGAGTAGTGTTAAAATGTAGGAAACACCAAACTGTGATGAAATAAACATGCTTTTTGAGTCTGTGGGTGCGGTTCTTCTTTAAGAAGAACTGTAAAAGTAGTAGAGTCAGAAGATGGAACATGCAGAGAAAACCTGAGATTTTCTGCTGTACCAGAGAAACTGGAAGGAACAGACTGTATTAATTTTATGAAAGCACAAATAAGCAACTGGGCTTGTGTTCTGCAGCAGAATTTATTAATTAAAAGTGCACATTGAGTGTATTCTCCCAACCTGGCCATGAGAAAGCAGACAAGACCTATAGTAGTAAAGATGGAATCATCTTGACAGAATCGATTCTGACAGAACTGTGGCAGAAAGGCAAAGTATTAAAAATTGGAGACAGTAGAATGGAGAAAATGATTCACTGTACACCAGGTAGAAGAGAAGCAATTTTATCCCAGCAAATCAGGGAAAGTAGAGAGGCTGGTGTGAGAGAGTCAGGCTTGCTGTATCCATCTGTCTTCAAAATGTTTTTTTTTTTCCTGGATGATTTTTTGACACAGAACAGGCTGAGAAAGAAATAAAAAAGTTTATCCAACAAAAAGTGAGTCAGCAAGAAGATGATTACTCTGCTTTTCATTCTTCTGATGGTAAGGTTCATAGAGACGCTTTGCCAATGAAACCTTCCAATGTTCCAAAGGAAAATGCTTGAGAGAGAGAAAAAAGCACAGGAGATGACTAGAAGAATGAGTACCTTGGACCTGAACCAGAGTCTGAGGTTGGGAGATGGAGATAAACAGGAAGAAGACCAGCAACTCTGAAATTAGTGAATAAATGGAAGACTATAAAGCATTGTATCACATTTGTGAGATATGGTTTTGCAAGAAAAAGTGGATGAAAGACATTGAACTTTTGACTTTGTTAAACTTGGTGAACTGTAAAGTACATACCCCGCTCATATCATTAATGTTTAGGACACTAAAAGGGGGAAACTGTGAGTAAAACAATGTTTGTTCTTGTTAGTGTTTGTATAAGGCATTTAATGATATAAACTGCATGCTATGTATAATAAAACAGTATAGTCAGGGGTATTTTAAACATTGGGGGGTCTTTTCAGTGACTGTTAAATATATTAATGTAAACAAGTACTTTAGTTGGAAGAAGTACAGGTTTTACAGTATAACGAGAAAAAAGGCTGTTCATATGCTGTGATCTTGGGCTGATGGGGTGGTGTGCAATAGGGCACTGATTGTATTATATGTAGAATTAGGATATTTTCTCTTACTTTTACAAGGGTGATCTAGATTGCTACCTTTGGCTTAAGCTGTAAATAGGCATATTTGTAAGCATGTAGGCTTTAAAAATAAGACAAAATGATGAAAGACATGAAAATGCTATTTCTTACAACTGCAAAGATATTAACTTATTTTTTCCATTGACAAATGTTCATTGGAGTCGAGATGTTGGCAGCTGTGCATTCTTTTCTGGGTGAAATTTGCAAAGACTGATTACTGAGTTCATTTCCATGGAGACAAACTATCTGCAGGTGCAAGCAATCTTCTTATCCAAAGTATTCTTTGCTGAGGAAAATACTAAATGTAATGTTATCAGTGGCAAGTAGTTCAGTGAAAAAAATGAAGTTTGAACTTAGGGAAGTAAATCAGAAGTAACAATCTCCCTAGCAACCGTAATACTTTAGTAGAGTCAATAAAACAGTGTACTGTTTTGTCAGCCAAGGATATGTGGGAAGAGACTAAACAAAAAAGACAACACAAAAATTGAGAAACTGGAAATACTTTGATATGGATAGTAAAATGCAAGTAGTGAAAATGCTTTCAGTGGTTCCCCTTTATATCATTGATTTACTGTAACGTTGACTCGCTTAACAGTGAGTCGACAGCATTGAAAGTTCAAAAGAGCGAACTCCCAGAACTGCAAATTTTTACTCTGGGAAAATAACCACTTAGCCACCACTGATGACCTTTTCCCTTTTTTCCACTGTAGTGTGATCTTGGAGTTGGAATCTTTAAGTGGGGGTGGGGTGGGGAGCACAGCCCCCACTTTGGTGGGTTTAATTTGTTTATTTTTTTTTTTTATTGTCAGTGTTGGCCAAGTGGTTAGTTTCCCGGAGGCGAAGTTCGATGTTCCAGGAGTTTACACTTTTGTACTTTCGATGTCATCTCGCTGCTGAGCGAGTCGACGTTATGGGAAATCAGTGATAAAGTAGAACCTTTTAGTACATTTGGTCATGTATACTGGTCAGGCATACTTTTATGAACCCAGAGGGAAGTTGTGGACAATAAGGAATTGAAGTAATTTTTCTGGGAGAGAAAGAGGGCAAGAGTTCAGTGGGATAAGCTGATCCTTATCATTCACAGTGCAAATGAATGGTGATGAAGCAAGGGGGGGTTAAAGAAATAGAGAGATGGATTGTGGATACAGATCGTAAAGAAGATTTATAACTATACAGAATATTATGTTCATAAAGTATCAGAAAGTATTCTAAGAACAAAGCTAATATGAGAATGTAGAAAGGAGATTTTACCAACAGTGATGATTGCAAACATTGGTACAGAAAATATGCAAGAGGGGGCTGGAATTCAATGGCGAAAGCTGGCAAAAGAATCAAAATATTATGAGCAAATAACCAAAGTAAGAAAGGTAATAGAGTGGGAGGAGTTTAAGAAGACATTGGGATTTTGCATACTAGAGATTGCCTTCCCTACCAGGGCTTGATCTTGGAGAGCAGGCAAAGAGAAGGGGATAGAGGAATTTTAAATGAAAGACCTGCTGTGGTAGAGTTTTTAATTGACTCTAGAACAGAATTAACAGTTAAAAATGGAATAAGTAGTAGGGCATGTAAAATATTACATGATAACTATAAGAATCAATCAGAGGAGGTTAGAAAACATTGGGAAGAAAAGAATGGAAAAGCAATTTTTAAGAACACGATGGCAAGACATAATTGATGGCTCCCAAGTATGCAGCCAAGTCCAGGAGGTTCAGGATTTTTGCTTGGAAGTCTTTGCATAAGTATTTTTATACCCCAGGCATATTTCAAAGAATTTTCTTCCGGTAGACAGCAAACGTTGGAGGTATGATGGGAAGACAGAGGTAACTGGGAACATAAACGTTTTGGGAGTGTAATGAGTTGGCAGATTTTAGAAATTCCCTACAGAGTACTCTATTAGAAATATTGAGTGAGCAAATGGTTATAAGTAAGGAAGTGATTCATTTGAGCCCGGGATACAGGATCTGAACTGCCTAAGCATAGTAAGGCCTTATTAAGTTTAATTCTGTTGGCTGCCAAAAAAAGAAGTTACTAGAAAATGGAAGTCAAAGTCTACACCAACTGTATTTGAGGTATCCAATATTATAAAGCAGATAAAGGACTAGAAGATGAATCTTTAGAAAAGGGAAGGAGCAAGTTACATAGAAGTAAATGGAAATTATGGAATCCATACCTGCATAATAATGTTCAGGTGGAGGAGGAGTGAGGTTTAAGTGAAGGCAGAAATTCAGCATTTGTTTTGTAATGTTGGACTGATTATAGAAGCATAGAAAATATATGTGATGTACATTGTATTTAAATGTTAAAATAGTTTATTTTCTGTTAACGCATGATTGTGTATGTCATAAGTGATAATTTAATAAGTGTTAGCAAAAAAAAAAAAACCTCAAATCTAGTTTTCCGCCATTGCTGGACAGCAGCTCGGTCATTGCTTTGCTGGAGTGTATCCTTTCTTCTGCTCTTTTTTTTAGCATGTCTTTGTTCCCTTTTGTCCTCTACCCTGAGTAGTAGTGTCTTTAGGTATAGGTGGATTTAAATTAGGTTAAGTAGTGTAGGTTTAAGATTAGAATATTGACAGACTTTTCCCACAAAGTGTAGTTATTTTTTGGTAGGTTAACTGTTAGTGTTTTCTCTGTAGTGAGTAGGTGTTATTTAGTGTGCTGTTTTTTTTTTTTAATCCCCCCCCCCGTAGGAGTTAATATCGTAGTCTGTGTGAAAAATTTTTGCTAGCTATCCAAAAGGGTTTATAAGTGCGTGGAGCGTGGGCATAAGTTGCCTTTCCAGGACACCCATGATAGGTGTGTTTACTGCATGGTAGTTGTCCATCTGGAGTTGCCTTGCTGCATTTGTGGGGGCTTTAGCTTTCAGGCCATTAATGAGAGGCGAGCCAAGTTGCTTTTAAAGGGCTAGCTTCATTCCTGTAGTCCTCCTTTCAGTAAGGGAGACAAGTCTGATAGGGGTGACAGACAATACATCCAAGGATCCCAAGTCTCCTAAAGTGGACTGTAAGTAGTCTGCCCCTGCTTCTGCTGCTCCATCTGGTCCTCTGGTTCTGAATATCCCAAAATCCTCAGATCCCCTGGCGGCTTCATCTTCAACATCTTGGGGCAGGTCAGTTTCAGGAAAGGCTTCTTTCCTGGTTTTGAGTGCCCCCAGCCTCCTTCTGTTATGGTAGGTTGCCTTTCTCAACTTCTACTTCACCAGAGTTCTCACTGGAATCCTCCACTTCTCCACCCTGCATCTGGGCTTCTCCAGTTGGGATGTAGTCAGTGAAGTCCCTGCCTTACCAGATGGACCTCCAAGCCCCCTTTGTTGGTTTCGTCAGCTCGATCATAGAGGTTGGTTGGCAGCTTAAAAGCATTGGAGCAGCTAATGAAGCCATTTTTACAGGTGCAGATGCAATTGAGCTTCATTCCCTCAGCTCTGGGCTCTTCCCCCAGAACTTAGACTCTTATCAGCTTGATTTCCTCCCTTAAGCCCCATGTATCCAAGGCCATCAGGACCAGTTATGCTCCCTTCCTGCAGGTTAGATCTGACTGCTTGGCCAGTTTTGGCTTACTCTGCCACCCTGGTTTCCTTGATTCCAAGTGTCTCTGATTCAGGTTTGTCAGTTCTGGCTTCAGGATTGTCCCTTCCCCTCGGAACATCCACCCTCGATAGCTTGGCTGTCATCTCTGTATTGGGCAGGGTGCAACTTCATTGTAATCTGGGACATCCTTAGGATTTTTGGATCCTAGGTCCTTCAGTTCCTGTCAGCCCCCTTCAGCTTCTGTTTCAATGTTGTAGAAAGGATGTCCTCCCCTGCCAGGAAATGGAATAGTAGAGTACTTCTGGTTCCTCCCCTTCTCTAACATTGCCCCATGTAACTGTTCCTCAGTTTGCTCCAGGCCAGCTCTCCCCATTAAGCTCCCAGTCTACCCTCCCTGCCATGGCTGCTGTTTCTTCCCCAGAATCTCTAGAGAGGGAAGTTTTGAGTAATAGAGTGGGCAAGAGGAAGCATCTGGACTCCCCTAAAGAGTCCATAATGAAGGACTTAGATCTCAAAGAAGAAGTGATTCCCCCAGGTCTCCTAGCAGTGATGCCTTTTTTTGACGATCTGTTGGAACTTCTTCAGCAGCATGTGGAGGTGGAGTGCTGAAGCTGCTTCTCTGGAGGAGTCTGTATTTTCGGAGGCCTTTGGGATGGGCCCATCCACGTCCTGAGTAGTTTCCCTCCAGGTGCAGTTATCAACCTGTTGTTTCTGAGGGGATGGAAGGAGCTTGATACGGTGGAACAGTTTCCCAAAAAGCCCAATGAAATACTTGCCTCCTCCTAAAGAACAGTTACACTGGTATGATGGCCTAGCCGTAGGTGCAGTCATGGTGACAGCAGCCACCAAGAAGAAAATTTCAGAGGAGAGCTCCTCGGTTCATCCTCCATGTAGGGAATCTCAGCTGCATTTGCACTGAGGGCACTAAAGTGTGTAGCTCACTTGAGCAGACTTCAAGAGTTTGTCTCGAAAATGTCAGGGTTTATTAAGACTTAGCAGTCTCCAGAGTCTCAGAAGTCTCTGGATGCTCAGTTGTCCAACTTAGTCTGTAGCTAATGTTTCCATGAGGCTGCTGTCCAATGTAGCTGATGGAATGTACTGAGCTGCTGACACTGGCATTGCCATACATCACTACTGCTGGATGAGGTTGTGCAACTTTGCAGACTGCTTCAAAGTGTCCTTTACGAACGTCCCTTTTGATGGCTGCTCTCTGTTCAGGCTGAAAGTTAGACACTTTGACCAGAAACTGACAAGATTGAAAGATGTTATCTGCAGTTGGTGTACATTTTGCTAACCCGCATTAGTTCTTCCCTTGGAACCAAAAAGGGGAACACATCTTTTCTTCAGGAAATCACACCAGTCTTTTCAAGACACTGCTCCTGAGGGGGGTCCCTCTGTGGCAGGGGATAATCACAATGCATGCTGTCTACATGGCAGGGGCGGACTGCAGAATCTAGGCTTCTGTGCATCTTTCTTCTTGTGGGCCTTTCAGCAATTCTGAAGGGTGGCCTGACTGTTCTGCTCTGAAGGTAGTTGGGGCTTAATTGGCTCTACACCTAGAAGCTTGGGAGGTCATCACCTCAGGTGCATGCGTGTTAAGAGCCATATTCAGAGACTATTCGATTCCATTTTTAGAAGTTCCAAACTTGAATCCCTCACATCAATCTGATGTTCCACCCCATCAAAGACGGGAAGCAACCATTGTGATTCAGAAGCTGCTGCAAATCGGGTAATGAAAGAGGTCCCACCAGACCAATGAGAATCTGGGGATCTACTCATGATTCTTTTTAGTTTCACAGAAGAACAAGGACCTCTGGCTAGTCTTGGATTTGAGCAGTCTCAATCCATTTGTAAAATAGACCAAGTTCTATATGGTCACAGTGCAGTCCATATTACCTCTGTTGAGGAAGGACGACTGGATTCCTACTATCATTTAAAGGTAGAGAAGGCAGTCCAGGAGGTTTTTGCACTTCTGGCTGGGAGCTGGTCATTATCAATTTAGAGTGCTGCTATTTGGTCTCACTGCCTCTTTCTGGCTCTGGCTGCAGGGGTTTTTGGTCTTCCCTTACCTGAAAGATTGGCTGCTAACTACCTCCAAGAGACCAGCTTTAATCAGGGTAAGGGACACCTTACTCCAGCAGTGCAGTTCCTTGGGGATCACGTTCAGTCACCAGAAGTCAAGAACATATCTTCTTTAGACACTAGACTTTAGTGGTTACCACTTGGACATCATTTCCCAGATTGCAAAGCTTCCAGCATCCAGAGCTTTGAGTCTTGGTTATGAGGCAGTCTCTTTACTTTCTTACAGAAAGCTTCTGGCATCTTTCCTTTTGAAACTGTTGGGGCACATAGTGGCTTCCATCGTTCTGGTTCCTCAAACATGGTCCACATGAGGGCTGTGCAGTGGACTGTGGCAGTACAGTGATCTTACTTAATGCTTCCAATGGAGTTTCCCATAATTCTGATGAATGTATGTCAAGATCAAGTCAGGTGGTGGCTGGAGTCTGCCTTGATGTCCATTGAGAGTCTGTTTGTCTACCCCTCCCCGGGGCATGGTCACAATGGATGCCTCACTTTTTTGGGGGGGGGGTCTTACTCTTTTTGTTGGGAGGCCATGAGAGTCTGGCAGTGGGCGATTTCTTCTCATTGGTTTCAGATTGTAGCACACATCTCAGGGAAGTCCAACATTTTGCCAGCCCATTTAAGCAGGGCATTCTCCTTTGTCATGAGTGGTCCCTGAATCCGAGAGTTGCTGCTTGGATTTTTCAGCTCTGAGGCACTCTGTGTTGCAACCTGTTTGCATCCTCATGTAACACCAAGTGCAGCAGCTATTACGCCTTAGTCCCTCCTTGGGGGCAGTCACCCAGGGACACACTGTTCTGTATGCTTTGGCCTCTCAGTCTTTTGTATGCATATCCTCCTATCCCATTAAAAATAGTTTCTTCAGAAGGCAGCCCACTGTAGGTCGACTTCAATCCTCCTTGCCCCTTTTGGCCTGGTCAGGCTTGGTTCCCCTTTCTTTCACGTCTTCTGAAGTACCCTCCTTGGGTGCTGGATCCCTTTCTGGATCTCAACTCTCGTCCAGCCAGTCTGGACCCATCCAGTCTACAGTCTGAACCTAACCGCATGTTTTCTCCAGTTCCCCTGATGGCCGGAAATCCCAAGCTTTCCAGCAGTGTGGTGCATATTTTGCCCTCCTCCCAGAAGATGTCTACACAGAACATATATTATGCTAGCAAAGGGAAACGTTGTCAGGGAAAACTTTCATGGCTTTGATCCTTTCTCAGTCCCTTTGGAGGCAGTTCTGAACTTTTTCTCAGATTTGTTTAACTCCTGTTCTAGTTATTCTGTGATTAAAGTGCAATTATCATCCATTTCCAAATTTCATATTGGCAGGGATAATGTGCCTTTGGCTACTCTGAAGATTTTGAAAGCCTTCATTAAGTGTATATTTGCACTGCAGCCTCCTCTTCAGGATCCTGTCCTACTGTGGGATTTGTCCTTCATGTTGCAGGTGCTTGCTGTCCTTTCATTCAAGCCCTCTGCTACCATTGATTTGAAACTTTTGTATTGGAAAAACAGTGTTTTGGTGGCCTTCACCTCTGCCAGGCATGATTGACTTGTAGGCCCTCTCTTCAATCCCACAGTGTTTGATTTTCCATAAGAGTGTCTCTCGGATCCCTCCTTTCTTCCCATGGTGGCTACAGAGAATAATTTGAATCAAGCCATTCACCTTTTTGTGTTTTTCTTGATTTCTCCAACAAACGTGAGCATTTGTTACTTTGCTTTGAAGCACATAGACAGTTAAGGTTCTGTCTAGATAGGATGAAATCTTCAAAGAAGGCTAAGCAATTTTCTCTCCTTTCCCAAGTCTCTATTGGGTAAGCCTGTTTCTAAGGTTAGGCTATCCAAGTGGCTGTCAAATTGCATTACTGTTGCACATAGTTTGAAGGTAAAGACCTTGCATCACAAATCAAAATATCATTCTACCAGAGCTGTGGCTGCTTCTACTGCTTTTTTCTCCAGAGTTTCACGGGATGATTTATGTGCTGCTACTACTTGGTTGAGCCGTCATGCTTTTGTGTCCCACTACAAGCTGGACATTCAGTCAAGATGTAGGATTTCCTTTGGTTATTCCGTATTGTGGAATATCTTTCCATAGAACCCCCATGGGTATAAAGTGGTTAGGGACTCTATCCCACAAGTTGAATCCAGATGGAAAAGACAACATCAGATATGAAAGTTATGTACTCACCATAACGATAGATCCGTGTTGTCTTTCACTGTCTGGTTCAGCCTTTCCCTTCTGTCTGTTTAGCGAGTCTTTCTTCATAAGATGACTGAGTCGGGAGGTTGCTTTATCTTGTTTATAGGGTCCTTTGTGTCTTTTTTTAGGATGGTGTTTTGCAAGTTGAGGCAAAGGGCAAACTTGATCTGAGGTATTCTTAGTTGAGCAAAGCATTAAGGGTAGAGGAGGCAGAGCTCAGTGAGCTAAAGTCTTTGGGATGTTGTCTGTTTCGGATCCAAGATGGATCCAGTAACCCACAGGTTGAACCAGATGGTGAAAGACAACTCGCACCTATTGTTACGTTAAGTACATAACTGATTGTTTTTATTGCCCTGTCTCACAAACCTCAGCAATGAAACCATTGTAGGCCTTTTTTGAAATGTGACTTTTTCTTTGTACTAAATGTCAATCAAAGCTATCATTTTCTAGGTAATGTTTGAATGAATGAATGAATGAGGATGTCAAGTGTTTTTGTTTTATTATGAAAACTGCAAATTAAGTTTTCATCACATTAAGCATTGACTTGTACTTTATTACTTTCAGGTATTGTGTCTGTTTCTAACAGACTGAGAAGCCAGGCATATGCTGCTAAGTGCACAAAAGCATTGTGCTTTAAGTTGTTTTTGTGGGTTGTGACTGAACAGTCCCAGCAGATCAGTAGAATGACATCCATCTCTCGGAACAGGTGTGTGTGTGTGTGTGTGTGTGTGTGTGTGTGTGTGTGTGTGTGTGTGTGTGTGTGTGTGTGTGTGTGTGTGTGTGTGTGTGTGTGTGTGTGTGTGTGTGGAGACCCAGAATAAGGGCTTTAATGTAAGCATTTGGGCATTACAGTCATCCTTGCAGATCTGAGTGCACAGTAGCCTGAGATGTGTTTTAGGTACATGTACCAGTACCGTGGGGACAATTAAGAAACTGAGACTTCATGGCGTTTTATCAAAGTCTAAGGGAGAATTTAAGCTCAAGGGGGAAAGGTCTGCTCCTCGCAGAAGCAAGTGTTTTGTTTCCTTGTTTGTTTTTTCTCTGGTACTGTTTTGTGATTTGTAGTTCAGAACGGTGTGTATAGCATTACCACAGTGGTTAAAGTTAAAGAATAATCGGTGTGTGTGTTTGAGTCACTGAGAAAAAGTGACATGCACAGCACAGTGCTATGCGCATAACATCTTTACTTTGGTCACTGTCAGTATATTTAGTCCTGAATGTGTTTGACTTGCTGTCATTTAATCACAGTTAAATAGTAATAGAGGAGTATTTGTGTGGAGAAATGATGAATATATTACTGTGAGCAAAATTTCATTTCACCATTGTCAGATATCTGAGTTGTGTATAGAATTTGTGATGGGGCTAGTCAGGGATTGAACGCATCTCTCATTTTATTGCAGTTAAACAAGCACCAGTAGACTTTTCATGCAAAATAAACTGAATGTATTACTATGGGCAGAATTTGTTTGATGCATTCAAACATCTGAGGTGTACCTGATAGGCAAGTGGTAACTGGGGATTATTTGGTGTTTAAAAGCATCTGACGTGTTGTTCAGATATAAGCAGCATGTCAGACAATGGTGATTGTTTCTGTATGTGCAACAAGCTAAATGTATTACTTTAGACAACATTGACAACAGTCTGTATTATGAAGAACCATTGCATCAGAAGAAGAGCTTATTGAAATTTTGTCTACAAAGTGGTAAAACCTAGGGTATTTCAAGAAGGGTTGTTGGTATGGTGGGCAGTGGGGTGCACCTCCTTTCCGCAAATCCCTGGATCATACCACTTTATAAGGAACAATCTAGTGAGTTATCCTACTAAGTAAAATTGCTCATAACCTAGTGGCCCTAATCTGCAGCATTTGTATTAAAATATTTGAGATATACTTGGTCAAAAGGTGGTAATGGAGGTTTTTGTCTTTAAAAAAAAAGTAGTTGAGTCATTGTCATTTGATTGCATTTAGATGATCATAAAATGGGAAGTGAGTTAATATGTAGAGAGTAAGCCTGAGTACATTGCTGTAGGCAGAAATCCCTTTATTTGGTCATGGTGAAAACATCAGGCATATTTTTACTTTCAGAATTATTGTTTCATTAATTTTAGCATACCACTGCATTTCTCTTTCATTAGACTTTGTTATTCTGAAAATATCCATTAGGTTCTGGTCCCAGGAAACTTGTACATACTATGTTTTTTTTGTAACTATTTTTGCAACTGAAAGCACTACTAAAGTGTAGTTTATAAATAAATATCCATATATTATGTCTAGATAGTTGTACTAGAAATTTTTAAAAATGCTTCAGAGGTACAACCCTATGATTTCAGTGACCCTCCTGACGGATGTAGTGCCTGTATAGAAAATATCTTTATGATGCTACTTACATCATAAAGAAAACTGTTTAGTTCTCTATAAGGTGGTGATTGCTGTCACAGGAAGAGTGCCGCAATCTAAAATCATTATACTGAATGTGGCAGTATAAAGCCATCTTCTGCATTGTAGTCTGTGTAAATCGATAAGGAAAACAACAGTCTTAGATGCTGTGTGTACCTGAGGGTCCAAGGATAATTCTGTGATCAAGGAGACCAGTCATCAGAGGGGTTCCCCCAGTTTCTGTGCTTAGATCTCTCCTGTTTAGCATCTACTTTTCTGAAGTAAAAGCCAATACCACAGGGCTGTGACTGACTAAGTTAGGAGATGACTATAAGCTAAGAGCATTCATTGACTCCCCAAATGACTTAGCCATACTGCAGAAGGTTTGCCCCAAGTAAATAAATGGTGCCATAATCATGGACTGAAACTGAATGCCAGAAAAATGCATTATTGTATCCTTTAAGATGTCATCTACCCCAGGGAACTATCATATTGACAATACACCCCTAAGAGTGGACCCAGGATAGGATTGTAGAGCTTATTTGCACGGTACCCTAACTTTTGACCAACATGTGTCTGTTGTAAGAAAGTGCTTCTGTATTCCACAGCTTATAAACAAAGGGATTGCACCCAAATCTAGGGACGTCATTGTCCGCATTTACTCTGCCCTCGTTAGGCCAGTCATTGAATGTAACACCCTGCTTTGGCATGTATCTGTCCAGTCGCATGCAACAACTGGCATACCCACAGAGGTACCTTAATAAAAGGATACAAGGCCTAAACAACATGTCCTACATGGATTGACTCAAAGCCTTGTCTCTCTAGTTGGTATCCTACAGACTGCAAAGAAGTGACCTGTGTCTGGCATACAAGGCTTCCTCCAATCCATTACTGATGACTTTACTGCACATTAGCAAGTCAAATGACATCAGAAATACTCAGTCTAGTGATCTAAACCTCTTGTGCAACATTAACAGAATGGTTTGGAAGGACAAATGCATCTGGCAGAGGATGCAGCTGCTGTGAAACAGACTTCCCATCCACATAAAACAAAGCTCGTGCCTGTCCATATTCAGGCGCAACTTAGAACTGTTGATGGGAAACAGAAAATTTACCCTAGGACTGCCCCCTGTACTTCTAGCGGACAGAGATTACCCCTAAATGCTTTATCCCATGCATGGGGTCCCCTCCAGTTATCTATGGTACGATCCCAGTTGTTCTCATTAGGGATAATATATAATTATCAGCAATGTTACGTGTAAGGCCAGTCTGTACCAAATGGTATAGGTTATTTTGACCACAAAAAGGGAAGTTGGCTAGGCTTAAATGGCCCTGAAGGACAGCTAGCCAAGCACTTCCCTATGAGCCTGATTGTTTTCAAGGGGTCCACTTTGTAATTTCAAAATTTCAAAACCTCGAACATCAGAATCCCGACGTTCAGATGTTCGAAGTTTTGAAATCCTGAAGCTATACAATTGAGATCGCTCTACAGTGTGGAATGGTAATTCAACCTTTCTCTTCACTTGTAGTACAATCTCGGAGTTGGTATGTTTAAGATGTGGGGAGGGTGCAGGGGGGCTTGCCCCCCACACAGAATTGTGATTTGTAACACTTTTATGTTTATTTTTTTTTTTGAGATTTTAAAATCTCAAACATTTGGACGTCAGGATTCTGATGTTCGAGATTATGACATTTTGAAATTACATAGTGGACCCGTTTTTAAGAACTGTGATTGTGATATGGCCCCCTGTGAAGTTACTTGATGTATGCTTTTATAGAAATTTCACATTGATGGCAGGTTGTTAAATTTTTCCGTTAGTGGGTAGGTGTATGACTTCTGCTCAAGTTAGAGCATGCTTTTTACATCTAACATGTAAACCAGGGTCTTGTGCTTTCTAAGAAACAGTAGGTAGTATTTTTCATGGCTTAAACATGGGGTCTGTTTTAAATATGGTTGTGCTTCTTCTCTTTGAAGATAGTTATAGTAATTATTGAAAACAAGAATGTTTTTGTGCTGTTTTGAAGCCATATGTCTTGATAGATTTTAAATTGTAAAAAAAGTCACTGGTTATTCACCATTGATCTGAAGTACTTTTCATTTGATTTTCAACCTGTGGGTTCACAGATCCATATCAGATGCGACTCGGCCACATATCCAGGATCTGATCCAAGCTCAAAGCTCCTCCCCTTACCCATAATGCCACTGTCTTCTTCCTCCCTTCAGATCTCATTTGCTGCCTGTAAAGTCTGCATTGTGGTCTGAGCTCTCTGCACTGTAAGTGTGGTAAGTGTTTTTTTGGGGGTTAAATCTCTGTCTCACTAGCTAATGTTTCTCTCCTTTCTACCTCTCCTTTCGCGTGGTTGTTGACCTGCATTGGGGAAATGTCAGACATGCCCAAGCCAGGATTCAGAAAGTTTACAGAGTGCGGCCATAAGCTCTCCTGAGCCAGTGATCACACTCTGTGCATAGTGCGTCTGGGAGCGGCCCATCTTCAGACCTCCTGCTCCATCTGTGCCAGGTTTAATCTCTGAGCACTGAAGGGCAGGAGGGATAAATTAGTACTTACTCAAGTCCCTACATCCCCAGCTTCTGCTTCTACCTCCTCCCTGGCCTTGGGGACTCAAATTCCCTCTAAGAGGACCGGGGATGGGGAAAAATCTTCAAAGAAGGATAGGCTGAGAAAGTGATCTCCCTCCATCTAAATCTAGGTCAGCTCCAAGACTGGAGTCTTCCCGGCTCCGTTCTCCCCAGAGCCTGAGGAACCCCGGATCCGGTCGCCAATGCAGGCTTCTCCTGGTCACTTCCTCCTCCCGCTGTACCTGGAGCCTTAGTGAAGTGGAGATGGACAGGATGATGCAGAAATTCATCAGCACCCAGATTCAGATGGGAGTCTAGCCTGGCCCCTCTCCCCCTGGAGTGGGAAGCATGCAGCCCTTTTTCACCCTGATTACTCCTTCTCTGATCCAACCTTCGGTTTTGGAGCCCTTGAATCCGAGGACCCGAGGGGTCGGCACTGACAGTACCTTCTACCTCAGTGCCAGCTATGACTTTGAGCAGGTCAGATCCAACAAACTCTCGGAGCCGTAGCCTCAGTGTCGAATCCAAGGGTTGGTGTTGGCTCCAAGTGTGTCAGGGTGCAGCCTTCTTCTCGGTATCTCGGCACTTGGAGGTTCGGCTTTGGCTCCCCCGTCGGGTCAGAGAGTGCTGCTATTGGCCTTTCTCAGGATGTCCATTCCCCTTTGGCTTTCAGTGTGGTGGAGAGGATTCTTTCGATTTTGTCAAGACCCTTGACCATCTCGTCCTGTGAATATGCCCCTACTTTCATGCCATCTCAGGGACAGCCTGCCACCACTTTGCCTCAGGAAGCTTCCGCTTGGGGAGCAGCAAGACGTTGGTGAGTCCTCCCCAGAGATCTCCACTGAGGAGATCCCTCACAAATGTACGTGCAAAAGGAGGCACTTTAGACTCTCCACCGGAGTCTCTCACTGAGGAGACTGATTTGGAGGAAGGGGAAGGTTCCCCCCGGTCACCCCCTGAGGATGTCTCCTTTGGAGACATCATGGAAATCCTCTGCCAGCGAGGGAGGTGGTCTGCCCAGAAACCTACCTATGATGAATCTGAGTTCCTTGAGGCATTTGGCGCAGGACCCTGTACTTCCTGGGTGTCCCTTCCCTCAGATCCTTTAGTGGACCTAATAACATCTCTGGCGTGAAAGGAACCGGACATGGTGGAGCCCATCCCCAAACACCCGGATAAAGTTTTGAGCCCCTCTTCAGATAGGTCACACTGAAATTAGGTGTCCTGGTTTAATGCTATGGCGGTGGCAGCTGACACTAGGAAAGAGCTCACTCAGAAGAGCTCTGTGGTTCATCCACCGGACCAGGAGTCATGGGTGACTGCTTCGGGAAGTGGGTATATGCTTCTATGACTTTTTCTGTAAGAATGTGATTCGGCCACAGCAAGACCTAGTGAAGGAGGTCACTGAGTCAATCCCTGAGTCCATATCGTCGGACAAGAAGTTTTCCGCTCGTATCGCCACTCTAAAATCAGTTGTGAATACTTCCATGCATTTCCTCTCCCATGCTACCGAGGGAGCTGCTAGAGCAACTGGTATAGGCGTTGCCATTAGGCGACATGCCTGGCTTCGTATCTGTCAGTCCTCAGAACCTTTTAAGACATCATTCACCAATGCTCCATACGACGGTTCCTCCCTATTTGGAAAGTCTGTATGTGACACTTTAGTTCAGAGTGAGAAGGACGGGAAGACTCTGTCTGCCATCGGGATCTGCTTCTCTGCCCCTCAGTGATTCTTTTCTAGGAATTAGCGAGGGACCAAGAAGATGTGGTTCTGGAAAATCTCAGACATTTCCCCAAGACACTCAGGACTCACCTTCCCCCAGGGGCAAAGGGGGATATGATAGACGTCACCCTAGAGGCAGAGGGGGGTTGAGAAATTGCAGGTCTTGAGAACCTTTCTTGGACAAACCTGCGCAGCAACCCCAAAGTGGTGCCCAACTGCTTGTCTCTGGAGGCAGTCGAGGGCTGGTTATTGCTACAGCTAACGGAGTGTGAGTCAATCACAATAGATCGTTGGGTGTTGCAGATTATATCCAGAGGTTATTCAGTCCCATTCCTTGAGCCAGCATTGCCACCATAACACCTCCTGGACATTTCACCCGAGCATAGGGAGGATGCAGGACTGGAAACTAAGAAAACGGGTCATCCACCATATCCCCCTCGACCACTCCAGGTCAGGCATATATTTATTCCAGATTATTTTTGTTGCCAAAGAAAACGGGGGACCTATGACCCATTTTGGATCTATACACCTTGAACCTGTCAGTGGCCAAGGCAGAATTCCAGATGGTCACACTTCAGTCTATCCTGCACTTTCTGCAGGAGAACGACTGGATGTGCTCGATTGACCTCCAGGATGTGTACTATCATATCAAGATGGACAGGACCTCTTGGAGGTTTCTCCACTTCCGGCTAGGAGCCAATCATTATTAGTTTAGAGCGCTTCCCTTTGGTCTCACCCCAGCCCCCAGGGTGTTCACCAAAGGGATGTCAGTAGTAGCGGCTCACCTGAGACTCCAGGGCATTCAGGTTTTCCCCTACCTGGATGATTGGCTCCTCACTGCCCTTTCCAGGCATCAACTTTGTCAAGCAAGGGATTCCTTTCTTCTGCTATTCCAAAGATTAGGCATAACCATCAATCTCAGCAAATTATCTCTGGCCCCAGTTCAGACCTTAGACTTTATTGTGTCTCAGTTAGACACAATTCAGACAAGAGTTTTTCTTACTCCAGACAAGATACGCAATCTGAAGCTGCATGTTCTTTACATTCTTCGAACTCGCTCTCCAGTGGCAGTAGTAGTACTATGGGCATTGGGGTCCATACCAGATGTGATCTATCTTTTAACGTTGGTGCAGCTTCACATGCGGATCCTTCAGTGGACCCTTTCCATACAATGGTCCCTGTTAGATCTCCCGTTGTCTCATCCTGTATGAGTCTCTCGAGTTTGCAGGGCCTCTCCTCGGTGGTGGATTCATTCCCAGGACCTGATCCGGGGAAGTCCTTTTCTCCCACCATTCCCCAAGGCCACGGTGTATACAGACGCCTCCCTGCTGGGGAGGGGGCATTTCTCAGGAGAGAGAGTTCAAGGTACGTGGTCCCCCTACAAGACCAGTTTGCATATCAGCATCCTGGAGGTGAGGGCGGTGCTTCTCGCGTTGCAGGCTGTCCATGCCCATCTTCCTTTATGAATGATTGCTATTCCAGACAGACAATATGTCTGTGGTCTGGTACATCAACAAACAGGAACCAGATCTTACCCACTTTGCCACAAAGCCATGAGTGAGTGGGAATGGGCGATCTCCACTGCCTGTTTTCTGGTGGCAACACACATTCTGGGACGGTCCAACATTCTAGCGAATAGGCTTAGCAGATCTGTCCTAATGCATTATGAGTGTTCTCTGAATCCTTCAGTAGAGGAGCAGATCTTTCACAAGTGGAGTAATCCTTGCTACAATCTATTCACCTCTACTTCCAGTGTGAAATGCAGCGAGTTCTTCGCTCTGAACCCCCCCCCCTCAGGGGGAAGCCCCCAGAGACACTCTGATTTATGCTTCTCCTCCCGGTCTTCTGTATGCTTATCCTTCTCTACCCTTGATACCAAAATTTCTTCAGAAAGCTCAAAGGTTGGGGAGCTTTGTGATCCTCATTGCCCCATTCTGGCCTCGCCAAGTCTGGTTTCCCTGACTGTGGTCTCATCTGGTGGCTCCACCATGGTCGTTGGATCCAGTTCTGGATCTCATTTCTCATCCCTCAGGGATTCTCCATCCAGACCTGGACAGTCTAAAGATCACTGCTTGGTTGCTTCAGTTCCCATGATTATCAGGACTCCCAGTTTATCCTCTCCCATCAAACAAATTCTGGTGGCGGCTCATAAGTCTTCTATCAGGAAGGTATACTATAGCAAGTGGAAACATTTTTTTATTTGTGCTTTGCAGCATACATTGGATCCCTTTACTGCTCCAGTTTCTGTGGTGTTGGAATTCTTATCGAGGATTTTTCAACAAGGCGCCAATTCATCCACAGTCAAAGTTCAACTGGCTGCAATTTCTAATTTTCATGTGGGAGAAAATATGGCTTCCTTGGCATCTTCAAAGCTTTGCAAGGCTTTCCTTAACGGTACCTTTCTTCTGAGACCTTCTGTGAAGGATCCTACACCAGCGTGGGATCTTACAGTAGTGCTTCAGGCTTTAGTTTCATCCCCATTTGAACCTGCAGCTTCGGTGAATCTGCAGTTTCTGTCCTGGAAGACTGCATTCTTAGTTGCCATTAATTCTGACAGGAGAGTGTCGGAATGGAACTTAAAAGCTCTGTTGGTCAAAGTCCCTTATATGATTTTTCATAAGGACAGTGTGTTTTTGCACACTAACCCATCTTTTCTTCCCAAAGTAGTTTCAGAGGCCAACATTAATCAGATGATCAATCTCCCGGTCTTTTTTCCAAATTTTCAAAATAAGGGAGAATATAAATTGGATTTGTTGGATGTACACAAACAGTTACGTTTCTCTTTACACAGAATAAAAGCATTCCGTAAATCTGACCAGCTTTTCGTTTCTTACTCCAAACCCTTTTTAGGGAAACTAATCTCCAAAGTTACTATTGCCTGTTGGATTTCCCAATGTATCATTCGGGCGTATTCTGTCAGGGGAATTTCCCCGCCAGGTCAGGTGAAAGCACATTCTACCAGATCTATGGCCACTTTTGCGGCATTTTGGTCCAGAGTTTCGCTGATTGATGATTGTTCTGCAGCTACTTGGTCCTCATCTCATACCTTCATTTCACATTATAAGTTGGACATCGTATCCAGGAACAAGGCATCCTTTGGCTCCGCCATGCTCTGGAATATCCTTCCATGAGGGCCTCCCAAGTGTCTGGTACCTGGGGACTCTGTCCCACAGGTTGAAGTTCAAATGAAGGCAACTACTTCAGATAAAGAAGTTATGTACTCACTATAACGTTCCATCTGAATAGTTGTTCTTCATTTGTTTTCAGCCAACCCCCTCCTTCCCCTGGCTTTGTTTGAGCTGTTTATTTGGCTGTGTAAGTATAGAAGGTGGACACCTTCAGGGTGCCCTTTTGTCCTTCTCTTTGTTCAGGATTTTTTTTCTGGTAGTGACAAGGTCCTGTTGGGTCGGGTGTGAGTAATGGATTGGGCAGCAAACTCAATCTGAAGGGAGGAAAGAGATGGGCATTATGTGTAAGGGGAGGAGCTTTGAGCTCGGATCAGATGCTGGATATGTGGCTGAGTCGGATCCGATACGGATCCATGAAATCCACAGGTTGAAGACAAATAAAGAACAACTAGTCAGATGGAATGTTTTGGTGAGTACATATGTGATTTTTTTTAATAGTTGCTTTTTTGAATGCTTAGTTGGCTATTTTTTATTCACTTAAGCCTGTTCTGTCAGGACTTTTGGAACCCGATGGTGGGGGTTGGATGCTACTTGAAAGCTGGTTTACATTTCCAAAACTCATAGCTAGATGCCTGCCTCTTTCAGTAATAGAAAATAGTAATAAAATTGTCTTGGTCTTTAGAGTTTGCATTCCGGTTATACACCAAAGAAAAAAAATCATCAAATTTGTCGTGTGTAAAAATTGACATCTGTCAGCTAGCAGTAGGTTACAAAACAAAAGTGCAATTACTTCTGTTGATTTCATAACACAGTCCGTTGCAATGCCTTTGTGGCTGCTTTCCAGTTAAACTTTTGAAATTCACCCTGGGTTGCAAAGGCTACCTTTGACAAACCAAAGGCATTCTTAACTGGTGGTTTCAGTAGTAGTGGTATAGATTTCAGCAAGCTCGTTTTTATATTCCTTGTTTATGAAAGTATTAATCTAAAGCTTTTTGTATTCTAACCCACTGATCATTACACATGGCAGAAGCAAAGCTTTCCATTCCGCGTCTGCATGTCCTCCCTGCAGTCACGTGAGTTTCCTCCCACATTCCAAAGACATGCAATAGGTCAGTTGGACACTCTAAATTGACTGCAGGTGAGATTGTGTGCGCGCGTGTGTGTGTGTGTGTGTGTGTGTGTGTGTGTGTGTGTGTGTGTGTATACACGTGCGCACGAGTGAGTGGTACGGATGGGCTACCGCAGCACGGCTAGCCACCCGGTAGTGTAAACCTTCGCTTGAGATGATTGTCACTGCTGAAGTGACACCCCAACCCCATGTACAAGATGGGAAAAAGGGGTTGAGGGAGGATGGATGGATTAGAACATTATTTTTCCCTTGAGCTCATAAGTAAAAAGACTTCATATTCTTAATGAGGTCCAGATAAATGTTGATGTAAAGATTCACACTGGAATGTCCATCTCTGACTGTACAAGATGTAATATTGCATTTTCTCTTTCAGTTTGTGTGTAATGTGTTGTCTCTATTGTGTTTATCCCCGGGCTTAAACTGCAATAGGTCCAGTGGGATCAGTGCTCAACCCTGGGCTAACAAATTCAAATTAAAATAAATGAATAGTTCTATAGCTCCTTTTAAGATATGAATCTTGTTAATTAATTAATTTATTAGGCATAGTAAGCCAGTCAGGTTAACTGGTGCTCCTTTATGCATTTTAAGGCTTTGCTTTATTTGCAATAATCAGCTTGCAGCAGGAAATTAAGTATGAAAAAATTCTTAACTTTGAAACTGTTCTTTTTACACTAGTGTGAGCCATCATTGTTTTTTATTTTAGAATAACGTTCTCATGGTTACGAGCCTAGGTTTACTACAGTTAGTACAGAATTATAACTTTAGCAAAATTTAGTATTTTTATCCACCAGTGTTATAAAGATACTGTGGTTTAAAACAGTAAAGTTAACTTAGATTTGGCTGTGTGAGTAATTTTGATGAGAATGAGAAACCTTAGTGTTAGCTTTTCGGTCAGAATTAAACAGTGACCTCTGTAATTCGTAATGTGTCCTAACATGTAAATTTAGATCTGAAGTACTGAACAGTTTTGAGGGGAAATATTTATTTTATTTATTTATTTTACATTTGTTAACCGGGAAATTCCGACTGGACCAGGTCCATTTTCAGCGGAGGCCTGGGGAGAAAAGCTCCAACATAAAGTTATACAAATACAGTACATCCAGCATAATACACAAAACAGGTTACATCATGTATGCTGAGCATAGTAATATAACAAGAATTAATAAAAACACTCCAGGTAAACGATATAGAACATGGGTAAAAAGACAATGTCAGTCATACTTTGGTAAGAAAAGAAAATATATTAAGTAAGATTCTACAGTTAAAAGTACCCTTTCAGATGACCAAGCCTACAGGGGATCAGAGCTCCAGCATGTGATCAGAGAGGAATTTGGGGAGTTAATAGTAGTATGGGTAGGGTTATGTGATACAAGGGCATAACCATGTACTAAGAAGGTGCGATTTGAGGGAGTTTTTGAATATGGATGTGGAGGGGGAAGTGGACACAGATAGGGGAAGAGAGTTCCAATTTCTGGCAACGGTGTGGGAGTAGAGCGCTTTCCTGCATTATTGTTAGCCTTGGTGATGGAGAGGAGAGATTTTTCACTGGATCTTAGGTATCGGTTTGTAGTATAGATAGTAAGTAGGTTGGATAATGAGGGTTTTTTCAGGATATTTGAGAATATTGTAGGCTGCGCCCAGCTGGTGATAGTTAAGTAGCTGTGGTAGCTCAAGCCATTTTAGTTCTTTTAGTGCAGCACAGTGATGGGTTCTATAGGTTGAGTTAGTAGCAAACTTGGCTATTTTATTGTAGCATGATTCTAGTTTGTCTAGGTCACATTGTCTGATTTGGGTAAAAATTGGTGCTGCGTATAATAGAGTTGAGAGGAGGTGGCGCTGTGCAAGAGTGACTCTTGCTTTTTGTGAAAGAAAGGACTTATGCCTGTATAGGGAGCCTAGTTTTTTGTGTACTAGTTTTATGGTATGTGAGATGTGAACATCAAAGTGGAGATTATTGTCTATTTCAATGCCTAGAAGTTTGGTGTGGTTAGAAGGGGAGATGGTGGTGCCGTCATTAGAGGTTATGGTAAAGGAGAGGGTTTTTTTTGATCTATTAGGGGTAAATAGTAGCAGTTTTGTCTTTTTGGGATTTAGAATTAGTTGGATCCCAGATATCCATTTTTCTACTGAGATAAAGGTATCTTGAGTGAGTGTACGTAGGGTGGTGGGAGATCAGGCGGAGCAGATCAGAGTTGAATCATCTGCATATTGTATGAGTGTGGCATGTTGTGTAGAGCATTTGAGGTTATTTGTGAAAATAGAGAACAACAGCGGGCCCAGTATAGAGCCCTGTGGGACACCTATGGTGGCTGGAAGTTGTGCAGACAGAGTTCCTTTCCACTGGACTGATTGTTGCCTGTCAGACAAGTAGCTTCTGAACCAGGCTATAGTAGAGGAGGTGAAGGATAATGATGTTAGTGAGTCTAGTAGAATGGAGTGGGAGACCATATCAAATGCTTTTGAGAGGTCTAGGAAAATGGCTGATACATATTTGTTATAATTCCTGTGAAGGTTTATATAATTAGTGAAAGATAAAAGGGCTGTGGTAGTGCTGTGATGTGGACGGAAACCGTGTTGTGTGGTAGATAGTAGATTGTGTGTGTTAAGAAATGTCATCACTTGCAAGTGGATGCATTTCTCAAGAATTTTGGATAAGGGGCAAAGGATGGCAATAGGTCGGTAGTTGGAGAATTCATAAGAATTACCTCCTTTATGGAGAGGAATGATGCGAGATACTTTCCAGAGTTTGGGTATGTAGGATTCTAGTATGGAGCGGTTGATAAGGATGGAGACAGGATATGATAAGGAGTCACTAGCCATTTTTAGGTATGCAGCAGGTATGTTATCAGCTGCTAGTGTGGTTGGCTTTAGTTTTAGGAGGAGTTTTTTGATAGTTGAGGTGGGCACTGGTGATAGGCTGAAAGAGGGGGTGGTGTGGAATAGGTTATGTTGTGACTGAGGTAGACTGTTTTTGGTTATTTGACTGGATGGGGCTAAGATGGATTTAGTAAAATGGTTATTAAATTGAGAAGCTGTGTCTAGGGTATTGTTAGTAGAGATGGGTGCTGGGGTTGTGGTTTTGCCTGGCTTTAGTAGGGAGTTAATGGCATGCCAGAATTTTTGTGGACTATTTGAATATTTCCTTTGGGCGCTAAGAAAATAGTTTTGTTTGTTTATTTTGGATTCAGCCTTGGCCTTGTTTCTAAGCTGTTGATAGTATTGTCTGGAGCTAGGGTTTTGTCAGTTTTCCAGATTTTCCAGGCTTTATCTCTAGCTTTTAGTAAGGCTCTGGTGTCTCTATTTATCCAGGGTGCGTAGTTGGCTTTAACTCTGATCTTTCTGCTGGGAGCTAGACTATTAAGGATGTTAGAGAAGGTTGTATTGAAGTAGTCTACTGCCTGGTCTAACCCGAGTGTCCGTAGTGGTTCCCAGTTGCAGTGGCTTAGGACAGTATTTAGGTATCGTGGGGTAAGGTTACGGTCATCTCGCATAAATTTGTAGACTACTGGTTTGGGGTGATTGGAGTGTTTCTGGAGTAGGAAGGTGGGAGATGATCACTTAAGTCATCTGGGAGGCAGCCTACTGTATAGTTTTGTTTGGGATAGTTGGTTAGTGTCCAGTCCAGTATGGATTCTCTCTTTGTTTTCTCATCTATTCTAGTTGGTTCTTTAATTAGTTGAGAGAACCCATATAGATTGATATGTGTAGAAGGGCTGCTGGAGTTACAGGTTGCCCAGTCAGTGTTAAGGTCTCCTAGTAGGATCGTTTCCTGAGATAGATTGTCCTTTGTCCAGTGTAGGATGTCTTCTATTATGAGCGAGTTGTTGCCTGGAGGTATATAGCAGCATATTATATTAATCTTCTTGGTGTTTCTTATGGATAGGACAGAAAACAGGACTTCAGCAGTTTGAAAAGTGGGTGGTGTGGTGTGCAGGAGCTGGAGGTTAAGGGTGTTTTTAAAGAGAATGGCTACTCCTCCTCCTTTCCTGTTTGTTCTATCAGATCTAAGTGTATTATACCCTGGGGAAGAAAGACTTCATCTTGGATACTGGGTGTAAGCCAGGTTTCTGTAATGGCAGTATATCAGGGTTGTAGTGGGCTATGAATGCATGTAGGTCTGTTAGCTTATTGGTAATACTTCTTATGTTGAGATTTAGGATTAGCAGGTCAGATGTTTGTCTAGCTGAGAGGGACCTGGATTTGGGTGAATGTCACCAGAGGTTAGCAGAATTTGTAGGAGTGTCAGTATGTGTTTTTAATATTAATTGTTTGTAGCTTGGTCTATGAGAGTTTTTCTTAGTGTGATGAGATGGTGTAATTTTTGTTAGTGAGTAATATGTAGTTGTAAGATTTATGATTGTAGGGCAGATGTAGAAGTCCGAGTGGGTTTGAGAGGGTGGGCTAGTGTGGGTAGTGTGATAGCAGTTGTGCAACGGTAGATCTGTTTGTAAGGAAGTTAGGAAGGTTAGCGATAGTAGAGCTAGTGATAGGGATGTGAGTGTGGGTAACATGATACTACTTTGAGTGAGAAGTACAACTAGGATTCCTGGTTGGTTGTGTGTGAGGGTAGAGTTGTGTTGCCTGGGAATGTGTTTTGGGAGTGGGATCAGTGTGGGATGTAATTGGATTGGGGGGTGGGGGGAGGTAGGATGAGTGGGTTGGGCTAGTTGTTAGGGAATTAGGGGTTGGACTACTGGTCAGGTGATTAGGGGTTAGAATAAAAGTAGAAGTAGTGGGGGCAGGTGGGAATAGGGGGCAGGGAGGGGAGCGGAGCAAGCCCGAGCGCAGCGGGCTAACACCGACTCTAAGTGTTTCTTTAGGCTTTGGTAAGTATGTAATGTTAGCTTAAATTGTAATATGTTCAACTGAAATTTTAACTGTAATTTAATATGTTTGCACGAAGTTATAGACTATGTTATGGGCACAGAGTATAATTTTCTGACATTCTTAAAAGGACTAATACACTTGTATACCTTTGACAGTTTTTAACAATTTTAGATGATGATGTCAAAATACTAATTTTGGGATCCAGCTAAAAAACTAGCAGTGTTGTTGCACAGTTCTTTCTAGAAGGCCAAGTTTGATTTGTTGTGCAAATGGAAATTATATTTTTAGAACATAGATATAGAATAACATAGTTAATGTCCCATAAATGGAATGCTGTCAGATTATTCTAGAATGTTACATTTGCTTGTTATAATCATTAATACATGCTTTAAACCTGCAAACCCAACAGAATTTTTATTTAATTTTGTGGTGAGCTTCTGAAGTGTTTATTCTTATCTCCTTTCGAGGAACAAGAGACATGGACTTGTTGGGGTTTACATTGAGAGAGTGTGGGGGGGGGGTTAAGGCAACAGCTGCAGCCATTTTTTGTTGTTTTCAGGTTAAAGAAATTTAAAACTTATGAACAGCTTTGTTTCATTTTCAAAATGCTTGTGGATTTGTGCTCTGGTTGCTCCCCCAAACAAGATGGGTTGTCACTTGGGCACTCAGAGCAATTGTCTGCAAAAAGTGAGATGAGGAGGTTTCATTTTTCAAATACACACAAACACTAAAGCCATTTTTGTGGTTTCAAGAAGATGCTTATTATTATTTTTTTAGCAGTTAATTTGGTTCCCCACTAGTGCTGGTACTGAAGAGTTTTGGGCATTTTAGTGTTGCTGTAAGTGTGGGTGTGGTTTTGGACTAAAGGTGAGAAAAACTGCAGGTGGTGGACAGGGATATTTTGCAAAGATAAGTGCTTGATGTAAGGGGACTGAGCTGTGTTGTACACTTTCTCAGTATTATGTTATCGGGTATCTTTTCAGCCCTTTGAGTTACTGATATGCCTTGGTATAAGAATAAATATTTATTAAAATGTTTTAAACAAATTGTAATCCATATTTTTCAGACAATACTGATCCCAGGACCTGACTTGAAGCCATGGGAGGAGTTTGCAGAGATGAACTATGAAGTCCCAACATCAAAGCAAGTCCAGTGGTACAAATAAACAGCCTCAGTATCAAGAAGTGTCACCTAGATCCACATGAGCTCGATGGTATTGAATGGTTTTATTTAAGAATTCCACACAGCTCAACAATCTTGCTTTCAGAGAAAAGATTAACTATTTATTGCCCTTACGTTCAGTCTCTGTGGTCCTTTGATTGTTCACAGCACACTGCAGTGTAAGAACAAATCCTCTCAGCAGTGCCTCCACATTCCATGGGCTTGTGATTCAGATGGATATGAGAGTTTGGAAGTTTTTGCTCTGTAGAGTTCTGAAATCTGTAAGGCACTATACAAAATAAATCTATTCTGTAATAATTGTGTTCACTGGTGTTACTACAAAGGTCATATCTCATTTTTGTGCTTGGATTACTTGGGACAGATGAGACAAACTTTTCTGTTTATTATTTTTATTTAAATGTGTTAAAGGCACTCGCACACCTATTTGTTTTGTCTATACATTTTTTGTGTTTGTGTCATATACACACACTGTCTTATAATAACTGATAATCTGTCCTTCGTTGCTTTTCAGTTTCTGACTTGGTGACAGAACAATAGCCCATCAGCCTTTACAGACACTGCTTGTCAGTGCATATATTAATATAAGTTGATGTCTTTCTTGGTCTTTCAGCTGTACAAAAATGCATTAGAACATTTGACAGTACAGAGCAACTACTGTGTTTGTGCATTTATCAAAGACAAAAATAAATGGATTATGGTGTCTGCCTGAGCTAGAGATGTACTTTTTTATTGATACCTGGCAAGATCGTGCATCCTTTTCACTTACATTACGGTTTGTCAGGCAGAGTTGTTTAACTTGGCAACTGCAACACTGTAGCTAATCAGTTATGAAATGTTTGCACCACTGGTGGATGTCAGCTTTGCCTTGAACTATTGTTAAAAAGCAGCTGAGCTGTGTTTTAGTTTCTCAGATCTCAGTTAAAGCTGTTTTTACATTTTATTAACTCCATGCAGTATATTACATTCACATGGATGTTGCACCATATCTCATCAGTGTTTTACATTCACATGGATGTTGCACCATATCTCATCAGTGTTTTACATTCACATGGATGTTGCACCATATCTCATCAGTGTTTTACATTCACATGGATGTTGCACCATATCTCATCAGTGTTTTACATTCACATGGATGTTGCACCATATCTCATCAGTGTTTTACATTCACATGGATGTTGCACCATATCTCATCAGTGTTTTACATTCACATGGATGTTGCACCGTATCTCATCAGTGTTTTACATTCACATGGATGTTGCACCGTATCTCATCAGTGTTTAGCTGCTTCATTTCTCACTCAGTCAGTATTCTGCACACTGATGTTCATCGTGCATACAGCTGCAGTAATCACAGATGAGTTTTCAGCCATCAGGCGGTCCCTCGGTCGGCCGAATTCCAAAGTCTTGGTCCGGCGTCGGTTGTCGTCGCCTACTCTTCTGACGTCAGTGAGACCAGAGTATATAAGACACAACCGACGCCATGTTCTTCAGTCTTTTTTGCCGCGCGGTGCCCGAAGCAGAAGCAGTTCGCAAGTGCCGGTCGGCCAGCTCCTGAATTACGAAAAAATTGGAAACCGAAGTCTTAATTAAAGCTAAGTACCCCGTTGGGGAAACTTTTCTTGCCTCAGACCGATGTCAGAAAAAGTTAATAATTGTATTTCTTGTGGGAAGCAAATACCGCATAAGGATTTCCATTCCCTCTGCATACCTTGTTTGGGCCCAGACCACGACGTCTTGGGCTGTCGCTTTTGCGCTACCTTCAGTAAACGCACTATTAAGCGTCGGGCGGATTTCGCCCAACACTACTTTGGTAAAGCTTTTGATTATAAAATGTCGGACACTCCAACTACCGTTTTGTCCAAAAAACACAAGGAAAAGGACCGACACGCGAGGCCCGCGGTCCCCGCCGACACCACTCCAAAACAGGCTACACGTGGTCCGGTTCTCAGCGAGACGCCTTTACAGTCCCTGACTACCGACAACACTCCTTTGGCGGTGTCCTCTGTACCCGAGACCGCTGGGTCCTTGGCCCTTTCCCAGACTACAACCGAAGCCCCTGCTAATGTCGAGCCTACAAATGTGGACAGGTCCACCTCCACCCATGGTGTATTTAGGCCCTCATCTTCCTTTTCAATGAAGGCCTTTACTAAATCCAAAGCAGCCAGGCATCCCATGAGGCCTGTTGCACAGGGCCCATCTCCAGGACACATGCCTAAAAAACAGATGCTTAAAATGGCTGAGGATTTAATTACTCTTATCAGAGGTTCTCAGCCCCCTCCTGACAAGAGACCCAGAGTGGAGGAAGATTCTCCCTCTTCTGATCAGGGATCCATTTTATCAGAACATTCTGATGCAGAGGAACACTCTTACTCCCCTTTTGAGGATTCGGATGCAGAACAGTCCATTCCTTCTGTATCCCCTCCTGAGGATTTTTCCTTTGGGGAAACCTTGCACACCTTGAGGGAACACTTCCATTGGGAAGGCCAAGACTTTTCAGATTCCAAGAAAAGACTTAGGGAATTTCTTTGGTTACCTCAACACAGACCTCTGGCTATACCCCCTGTTTTGGACATACTGGATGATGTCTATTCGGAGGCTTGTCTTAACCCTGATTCTCTGCCTCCTGCACCAGTAAAACCTGATAGGTATTACAGAGTACCCAGCTCTCACCAATTTCTCTTCAAAGGCCATAATGCTGACCCTGAAACCATTTCACAAGGCCCCAAGGGATTAAAGGCCTCCACTGCCAAGAATCCACTTCCTGCAGAAAGGGAATCCAGATCTTTAGAAAGGTGGGGTAAAAAGGTATATACCTCGGCCACCCTAACCATGAGGGCCTTAAACTGTCAGTTTCATATGATTAAATATCAGCAGTTCCTGCTATCACAATTAAGGAATAAAATGTCTCAACCTGAACAACCAGATTTAAAGGAGTTACAGGATATGATGCATAGTGCAGAGCAAGTGGGTAAACACACCTTACAATGTGGTTATGATGCCCTAGAGGCCTCCAGTAGAGCTGCTACAGGATCAGTCATTCGCAGACATGCCTGGCTTAGGGAACAAAATTTGCCTGATCATGTGAAAGCTAAACTTCTAGATGCTCCTTTACAAAAGGATGTACTATTTGGTACTAATGCTGAGGAGATACTATGGAAAATGGAAGAAAAAGCCAAATCTATGCAAACTGTCAAAACTTTCTTACAGGTTCAACCACCACGTTTTAGCAGAAATTGGCCTTCAAAAAACTGGTCCTTTCCAGCCACTGACAAGCCCCAAAGAGGTAGATACAGACGCACAAGGGGCAGAGGGCAATCTCAAGGATCATATAGAGGCAGACAATGGCAAACTCCAGCACCAAGAGGTGGTGAAGACAGTGCACAACAATACAGGAAGCAAACCCAATGACTCCCTCATTTCCATGCCAAGCAGGGCTCAGCTGGCAACACCTTTGGGAGGGAAACTAGCATTATTTGCAAGCAATTGGCATATTGTTACAACAGACAAATGGATACTGGACATTATAAACAGAGGCTACAAATTTCAATTTCACACACTTCCAAAAATGGGAGGCATGCCAAACCTGCCACAAAATCAAAGGGCAGAGGCACAACTGCAAATTTCAAAGCTCATAAACATGAGAGCTATTCAAAAGGTACCTACGCACCAACAAGGTCAAGGTTTTTATTCAAGACTTTTTCTGGTACCAAGAAAAGGAACCGACTGGAGACCCATTTTGGACTTATCCATCCTAAACACATTTCTACTCGTACCAAAATTCAAGATGATCACATTACAGCAACTTCTTCCCATGCTGGGCAAGGAGTTTTGGCTGGTAACATTGGACCTCAAGGAGGCATACCTGCATGTCCCAATCGGACAAAGCTGCAGAAGATACCTCAGATTTCTTGCAGGTTCAATCCACTATCAATTCTCTGCATTGCCCTTTGGCTTATCTACTGCCCAGAGTATTCACAAAGTGCCTGGCATCAGTGATTGCCTACTGCAGACTTCAAGGGATACAAATTTATCCTTATCTGGACGACTGCCTGATCCAAGCGGACAGCAAACACATACTTCTGGAACATCTGGCATATGTGACACGGTTACTGCTTTCTCTGGGATATACAATCAACAAAGAGAAATCAAGGCTAACACCATCTCAGATAATAACCTTCCTGGGTGCCAACTTGGACACAAACACCCAGATGGCATATCTTACGCCAGAAAAACAGGGGCAACTATCTCAGTACTTCAAAAAACTAGCAAAAAGTACCAGGCTTACTGCAAGGAAAATCCTGCAGGTTCTGGGATTCATGGCATCTTGCATTCTTCTAATCCCATGTGCAAAGCTGCATATGAGGAAACTTCAATGGTACCTAAAAAATCTATGGTCTCAACACAGTCACAGTTTGGAAACAATTATACCAATAATTCCATGTTTGCAAAAGGAATTTCTATGGTGGGCCCAAGCATGTCAAGTAAACACAGGCCTTCCATTCTGCAAGCCTCAAGCAAAACAAGTCATAACCACAGACGCCTCAGATTACGCCTGGGGGGCACACATGAAGGACAGGTGCATTCAGGGCAGATGGTCCCAAAAGGAAAAGCACCTTCACATCAATCAAAAAGAGATGCTAGCAGTAATAAATGCAATTACAGCTTTCAAGGACTTCCTGCATCCAGGACAATTACTGATAAGAACAGACAACACCACAGTAATGTGGTACATAAACAAACAAGGAGGAACACATTCATACCCCTTGTGCAGACTAGCCATGACTCTTTGGAACTTGGCTCTGGAAAGACAAATCGAACTTCAAGCACAGTACTTGCCAGGATTGGAAAACACACTGGCAGACAATCTAAGCAGAAATATGACAGATCCACACGAATGGAAGTTGCATCCTCAGGTGTTTACAGAAATAATCCAAGCATGGGGGAGGCCAGACATAGATCTTTTTGCCTTTCACAGGAATCATCAATTGGAAAAGTTATGTTCAAGGACCTTTCATCCAAAGGCCTGGAGAGTGGACGCCCTTTCATTCAGTTGGACAGCATGGACAGTTTACGCATTCCCACCTCTGCCTCTTCTGCCCAAGGTGCTTTTGAAAGCAAGAACAGACAAACCGAGGATGATACTGATTGCTCCAGATTGGCCAAGGCAACACTGGTATCCACTCCTGAGGAGCCTAACACACACTCCTCCCTGGTCCCTGCCTCTAATGCCTCTTCTGCTGACTCAGCACAGCTACAAAACTCTTCACAGTCAGCTGAAAACACTCAATCTCGCTGCATGGAAAATTCCTTAACACCACAACAGACCCTACTCTCCAAGGAGGTGCAGGATGTTATTTTGGAGGCCAGAAGGCCATCTACTAGAAAAGCTTACTCCTCAAAATGGAAGCGGTTTTGCTCTTGGAATGAGAAAAGAGGCCAGGACCCTAGAAAACTGAACTTGCCTCAGGTATTACAGTATCTAGCTGAGCTGCTGAACAGTGGACTTTCCTTCTCCTCCGTAAAAATACATGCCTCAGCCATTTCTGCAGAATTCAACACGGATCCCCCTTTATTTTCTCACCCACTCTTACGACAGTTCTTCAGAGGGGCTAAGAATATAAGACCTCCAAGGAAGCAACCAATACCAGCCTGGGACCTTAACTACATACTAGAAAAATTAACATTGCCTCCTTTTGAACCAGCTGCCTCAACAGATTTGCAATATTTGTCCTGGAAAACAGCCTTCCTTCTGGCCATCACTTCAGCTCGTAGGGTTTCTGAACTACAGGCCCTCATGGCGGTGCAGCCCTTCCTCATTTTCCATCAGGACAGGGTTTCCCTTCGTACCAACCCATTATTTATGCCAAAAGTGGTATCCAGGGTAGCCTTAAATCAAGCCATACACCTCCCTACCTTTTACCCCAATCCTCAAAACAAAGGGGAAAGTCTGCTACACTCTTTAGACATCCATAGGCAGCTACGTTATTATTTGGACAGAACAAAGTCCTTCAGGAATTCAGAACAACTTTTTGTGTCCTATGCTGTAGGGGCTCAAGGGAAACCAGTTACAAAACAGACTATTTCCAAGTGGATTGGACACTGCATACGGTTTTGTTATTCCTATCATGGGAAATCTGTCCCTACAGGTATCAGATCACACTCCACCAGGGCCACAGCTACCTCTACAGCCTTCCTCAGAGGAGTTCCTACCAAAGATATTTTGGAGGCAGCCACTTGGAGTTCTGTACATACCTTCACAAAACACTACCACCTGCCTCTATATTCCAGAACAAGAGCAGGCTTTGCCACTGCTGTTTTGCAGGGCATTCTGGCTCAACCCAGTTCCTCCTAGTACCTACCACCCTATGCATAGCTTTGGGACTCTACCCATCTGTGATTACTGCAGCTGTATGCACGATGAACATAGTACAGTTTTGTACCTACCATAAATGTAGATGTTCGAGTGCTAATACAGCTGCAGTACAGGTTTCCCTCCCTCCTTCCCCACTTGGTAAAGGCATGGGGCCTAACAACCTCTTCATACTACCTGACTGGGTTATCCTGCTATGTTTTATTTGCTTGCTTCCACTGATTTTGGTTTATATTGCATTGCTTGTATATGTGGATAAGCATTTTTTATGTATTGCCTTCCTTTTGGGGGCACCTGACATCTGGGGCAAGAAAGACTGAAGAACATGGCGTCGGCTGTGTCTTATATACTCTGGTCTCACTGACGTCAGAAGAGTAGGCGACGACAACCGACGCCGGACCAAGACTTTGGAATTCGGCCGACCGAGGGACCGCCTGACGGCTGAAAACCCATCTGTGATTACTGCAGCTGTATTAGCACTCGAACATCTACATTTATGGTAGGTACAAAACTGTACTTTGCTTTACTTCTGGGCTTACCCTTTCCTTCGTCCTGGTTTGATCAGGTGAAGTTGTTTTTAATGCATTTCACGTGTCTAATTCTACAGAATTATGTGCAGTGAGTAACACTGCTGCATTTAATGACATGTATTGTGATCTGTCAGCACAGCACAAGAGGAATGGTGCACCAGGGCTGCTTGTCCAGCTAGTACTTCAGGTTATACACAGGCGGTCTGCTGTCTTTTTACGAGTAGGCACATCTTACAAGAGGTTAAGGTAAATGCAGGTTGAAGTGCTGTGGAGTGACCTATGTTGGCAACAGCAAACAAAAACTGAATTTGCTTGAATGTGAATGCTACTCGTTGCATACTTTTGCATATTCAGAGTGATCCACAGGCAAGATTGCAGGGGCCTGTGCCCAGCTGTGTACATGTTGAGCATTGTGTATGATTTCAAAGGTGGTGGTCTGAATGGTAGTCTTAGTCTACTGTGAAATGTGGTAGCTAGTTTAGAAATGTACAAAACGCTATGAATGTTTGTTTAATCACTCTTTTATTGGATATGACCTGCCTGTTTTCAGAAAAGCACAAATTGGTTAAAAAACTGCACATTTATTTTACATTAGCATGGTTAAAGTGGTGCTTGAATACCATTCTCCAGGCTGCACATCTTGATCACAAATATGGGATGCAATCATTAGTCAGAATCTTATTTATAGAATTATATTTCACAGATACGTAGCACACTGAAAATCCCCCTTTTCCAAAGTAAAATACCTCAGAACACCAACATGTTTTGCTTTGGACAAAGCTCTTCATATCACCCATGGTATGCGGTTTTTCTCTCTTTACCATTCTAATTACGTATCGCTAGTTCTTCGTGCTCTCCAGTTGGGAAAAAATGCTCTATATCCAGTCATAAAGTACAGTAAATGCAGTGAAAAAAAAATCAGTGTGGCTGCTGAAAACATGTTAAATTGGACGGCATTTTGTATTGATGTTCAGGAGCAAATCAAATGAACATAAGCATGTTTCCAGTGTAAAACAGTCCTCGTCTGAAAAAGGAATTATTCATTTAACAAAACTTGAGTGATTTCTTTATGTTGTGCAATAAGCTCTCCTGCTTGTCAAATTACTGGACTTGAATGTTTTCTTCATGTGTCACAGATTAGATTCATATGATATACTTAAGTTTATAGATTAGTACCAGGCTAACTGCCCTTGTGGGCCATTTTAAGACTAGCCAATTATTTTATGTAAGAATCAAACACTGGGCCTTGTATCTGTAAGGCAAACACCTTAACCATTATGCCAACCTCTCACTCCCTGACAATGCATTTCCTTAATCATGGCCATGAATGTATACTGCATTTTACAAAAAGCTGATTCATTTTAGAGCAGAGAGATGGAAGAATGACTACAGATTATACAGCAGTATTTTATTAAAAAGGTAAGTTTTTTTTTTTTTAAATAAACATTGTGTGTAATATATCTTGGCAGGCTTGACGGTAAGCCCTATATTTGCCCCATCTCTCTTTTGAGGGTAGGATTTTTATGTGGTCACTTGGGTTGTGCAGTCATGACTGAACACCTCCCACTTTTGGCAATACCTGAATTACCTACACCTTGCCATCTTCCATGGTGTATTACCATGTTATCAATTCCATGGTCATTACATGTAGGGGAAAGTAGTAATTCTGGTTCTCAGTTACCTTGATTTAAAATTGCTGTTCCTTAAACAGATCATTTGCCAAAGATTTGGTCACTGACAAGTTACTAACTAATGGGTTCGTCAGTGACTAACTGTTATACTGCCTTAGGATTATTTTATCATAGTTGTGAAATTGTTATTGTAGCATAAAAAGTGCTTTGTTTCGTAGCATATCTTCCATCAGAGACTTTCCTCCTGGGTCCTATGATTGGGTTAACTTCCTCTAATCGCAGTTTGAAATTTTTCACTGATCATTCCATGGGGGGGGGGCTGTGCTAGCACAGGCCACATGATATCACTCACTGGTTTCAAGGATTGGGCCTAGCTGTTTAGGCCACCTAAAGTTAAACTACCATGTATGCATATGTTCAACAAATTATCATGAGTCAAAACCCACACTGGCATCTTTGTACTTCTTTGAAGTTGAGCATGACATGATGCACTGTCTGAATTGTCAGTGATTCAAACCAATTAGTCATAGGTAGAAAGTTCTGACCTACCTTTGTACCATAAAGAAGCTAGCAGTTGAAAGTTCATTATACTGAAATCAAAGGGGAGGAGCTTATCCACATATCCTGATGTCTGCTGTATCACCACCAGAAAAAGGACATAGGTGATACTGGAGGGTATGCTTTGGTTAGATCATCCTAGAATTGTCAGCTTTTAAAATGTCCTCCTCCCCCACACATTTTCCACAGTACAATCAGTTAGTAAGCCCCAAACTGTACCAGTTCTTTGTTTCTGTGGATAGTGAGGTGAGTAGAAAAGGCACGTACTCAGCTGTCACTCGGAGTATGTCTTGGGAGGCAGATGCCACACAGCCCATTGTTGATTGACTGAATCACATCATCTGTTGTCCTTAACCCAGGGAATGGTCTATAGAGTCGCACTGCAATGAGAGGGCATCTTTTGTGGGTTGAAGACTGTTCTCCAAAGGTTTCCTTCTGGGCTTAACAGGGTCTAGTACCCTGTGTTGAGTGGGTACATTGTCTTCCTGCACTAGAGCTCACAGTACATATTGTGAATGTTAAGACAATTGTTAGAAGTCTAGGAACTTAAATTATAGGTGAAAAAAGTGCACCCTTATGAAATGTACCATAATGCCACTGACAAACATGGCGCACACTTCTCCTCCTTCAGTGATTCACTTAGCTGGCACACTACCTAGCACTCCTCTCCAAACTTCTGGCATTAATCTCTCATCCTCATTCCTGTGGGAGTCTATGGAAATGCACAAGTTTGTCCTTGGAGCTGAGTATTGTCAGGTGACTGCTTGTGCATTAATATCCCAAGCATAGTCTGGGGACCCAGAGATCCTTATTTCAGCAAGTAATAAGGGCATTTATTTCTAGTCACCCTGCAGCTCCCTCCCACATTTCAAGTAGCTCTACCTTTGTGGATTCCTTTCAATACTGTGAAGCGTTCAGTGGCTTGGCCTGTGCACCCCATTCTTTCCTCACAGAAAGGGCCAGTTTGTATATCTGAGGAAGAAGGAGAAAATGTACTTTGGGTCATTCCCACTGTGGAGCAAGTCATCAAGGATGGCATTTCTGCACTTGCATCCTCCACAAAGGAGAACACACTACAACACCCTGGCAATACAAGTAGAGCACACACTAGAAACTTCAGTTTAAGTGGAATGAGTTGTTGATTATGGATCTTTGGCTCATGTGCTGTGTGGGCTCTCTAGTTCAGTGCAGAAAATGAAGCATTTAACCACCCTGCAACCAAACAGGGCATATCAGGTATTTAAGAAGCTTTCCTCTTTCCCTGAATTTGGATTGAAAAGAAAGGTGTTAAACGCTGTGTGTGGCTTCCAGCATGAGCTTCCATATAGCCTGCTGCTGTTTTGACTGTGATACTATAACTAAGAGTTCAGGTTCAGGCATGAACCTTGCAGGATGACTTGCTTAAACTGTCCTTCAGCTCCCTCTTAAAATGTCTGCACTCAAAATGCTGAGTGCTAACAAACAGAAAAAAGACTGAAATTTTACTTTATTTGTATTTGTTTTCTGTGGTAGAGCACTTTTTTCCATGGAACTTTTTTTAGACTTAACTTGAGAGTGGTGTCCAGTTAAGTGACTTGCTCAGTCACACGTTTAAGCAATGGAGGCTGAAGAAGTCAGACCTTGCAGGGGAAGGGTAAATATCTCCTAAAAACTTTTTTTTTTGCAAGTAGCAAGCCTACCTGCATCCCTGAACTTGTATATATAAACTCCAAGATCCCCATACTAGAAAGAAAGGGGAAAATGGCAATCTCAGACTTAGTATATACAAGTCCGGTTGTTCAGCCATTCAGTCTCAGCATTGCAAGATTCTATATAGCAGGTCAAACAGGTTACCCTTTCCTTTCTAAGGAAGAGCTTAAACTCCCTTGTGGATGCTCAATTTAAGGATAAAATTCTTTTTGACCATCTTTCTTCCTCTTTGATGGATTACATCCTAAAAATGAAATTGTCATCAGTTTGGAGGGTCTTCATGATCCTCCTCATCTCGGTCTACTTCAAAAGATGAAAACGGCCTCTCAGACCAAAGGGCAGCTGTGACAGTCTTGCTCACTCCTTCCCTTATGTTGGCTGAATTGGCCAATATGGTGTCCCTTCCGCTCAGTATTCATTTTTGCCTTCTCTCAGATGTGCATTTTTTGAAAGGGGTTCAGTTCCCTAAATTTACTTTAGCTTGGAGATGCTTCACAAAGGACTGGTGGATTCTGAACCCATGTTAGCTGACATTGCAGGAGTCTTTGGTCCTCCCCAGAAAGGGCTGCACTAAAAAAGCTGTCCTGTCTGGATGATGTTTTGGGGGATGGACTCAAATTCTGGTAGTCCCTTCTTCCATGTGAGGTTGGGTGTTTCACTCATGTCTTTTCAGCTCTAGAAGGGATGAATGCTTTTGTCCTGTATGAGACCTTGGTGACTTTAATGAGAAGATCCATCATGTGAGAATTTCAGTGGTGGGGAAGTTGTATATATACTGCAAGGGGCTTGGATCATCTTGCTAGACATGCTGGCTAGCTTGTCATTAGTGTCTTCTGTCCTCACAAGAGATTTTTGATTCACTATGGATGGACACCATTTCCAGTTCAAAATGCTACCCTTTAATCTTTCTTTTGCATTTAGAGTGTTTTATTAGGTTGCTAGCCAGATGCCTACAACTGAAGAATAACTTTTCACATATCTAGATGTTAACTGCCAGTGACCCTGTGGAATGACTCTATGGTAGACACCATCATGGTCATAGTCCCTGGTGGTGACTGGAAGGTCCTCTCTAATCCCATTTCTAAGAATTGCTTTCATTAGCTTAGAGGTGGGCAGTGCACCATATCAGTCATCTGTGCCCGCAGGGCTAACCTCTGTGATCATGTTTTTGTTATTGTGGGTGAGGATGCACTGAAGGTTTTAGACCTGACCTTTTGTCGTCTTCCAAGTCTCATGATCCTCTTGGTGCTCTTTATATGTCTGAAGATGTGGATGTTGGATTGTGAGTTGCCTATGCTGTTTATTCACATTGTGCCCATGGAGCTTATGGTGTCAGTGCCCTGCCTAAGTGCCTGGGAGTGATAGACCAACTGTAATAACCTCCAGTTTGTCCTCCAGTTCCTGTGGCTGATCCATTTACATGTTCTGACAGCTGATGCTTCTCTTGCAGGGTGGGGAATTCACATCAGCTTATCCATAATTCAGAAAAAAATGGTTCACCTGGAGAAGTCTGTTTATCAGCTAGCTGGAGATAAAGAACTATATCACTGCTGCAACAACAGACAGTTAACTTCATGGGACTTTCAATGTTTTATATTTGAACAAGCTCAATGCCTCAATATAGGCATTCAGTAAGCTTACAGCCCAATCAGGCTGAATCATAAACCAACCAGTTTTCAAGTCCACTCAGACTTCAAACCTTCTGATTTTCTGATTCTATGAGGAAATGTGTCCTGCATCAAGCCATCCCTGCAGTGGAAAGAATTAATTTTTACCTTTGGTTGGATGTGAAAGAAGAACAGTCTTCCAGAGCTTTGCACCTTTCCCCTCCTGGTTGGTCTGACACCCTGTCAGTGTCAGCACATCAGTGGGATAAGATGGACATCTGCCCATAACATCTTCAGTTCATTTTTTGCAGTGTTACAGGTGCAGATCCATGAGTATTCTGGGAAATTTTGAATGTACAACTTGTGGTGCAGGCTGTATTAATAAACTGATTGTAAAGCTTTCAAAGTCTGTGAGGATGTTGAGTAAATGATACAGACACACTTTGGAAGTGACTAACCTCCATGACCTCTTTAAATAGACTGAACTGTCTAGAAAAAGGTGTAGTGCATTACCTGCATCTACATCATTAGTGTTTAAATCTAGATACCACATACATGGCATTCTCCATTTTAGTTATAAATTAAGCATGTTGTGGAATTTTTGTTTTAAATTTTTTTTCACATTCAGAAGACATTTTAATAAATGCAGTTTTCAGTCCTTGATATCACGAGTAACTCAAGTGTGGATTCTTCAGTGCCGCTCTCCTCATGGTGAAATTTGTAACCAGATTGCTCTTGCTTTAACAGTAGGTGTTTCTTTTGGGACAGTTGGTTGCACTGTCGATCTTCCTGGAGACACTACTTGAACCTCTCTCTGCAACTCTTGGCTGTCACAGTTTGTTTTCCTGCAACAGCACTGGTTGGGACACATCCTTTTGTTTTTCCTCCTTTGATTTCTGCTGATGCTAATATATTTAGTTCCTTCCATTCAACTTCCTAACTTCCCTGCAAAAGTTTGAAGGACTTTGAGTCAGCTGCTTTAGCAACTACTTCAGCTTTAGGCTGCAACCATTATCCCATGGCTTTTGTATCCAGCCTACAATTGTGGTCTACTGGATTTTCAGTCCTACTGGAAGGGTTTACATGGTGGTTAAGGTCTTAACCTCACAGATACAAGGTGCAGGGTTTGATTCTGACCTCTAGATATTGGATAGGTTTGCAGACCAATAGCCTAGTATTTACCTATGAGCCATATATTCATATGAATCCTTTGCAATGGAATTATTGGCCACTTGGAATTCATTATGAGTGAGCATCCATCCAGCTGACATGTCTTGAGCTTTGTGAAAGTTTCAGCTCAGGCCAGCACCCCCTCAACATGTAGACAATAGTATCGCAGATAAGAGAGGAAGTACTCAGTAGGTGCATCTCTGGAAGAAAGTATGTAGCTTCTCAGTCCAGTCTCACACCCATGGCTAATGATTGAGTGAATTTACACAGTACAAATGCCTCACTGGAGAAATCTTTCTTTTCCTAAGCTGCTGTTTTCATTACATTTTTATTTTCTTTGCCGAAACTTTTTTCGGGAGCATTGTTACCCAGGGCATACCTCTTACAGGCTTGAAAAACCTTTACAGCTGGTGGTGCCAGCAAGAAGTGTCTCTCTTGTTTTGGAGAGTCTCACTATGTAGTTATCTGCCTCATTTATGTGGACTTCACCGATGAAATGTAAAGGAGTACAGAAGGTTAATTTTCTGATATGGTCAACTGGGGGGGGAGAGACACCATTATGAATGCTGCTGTGAGACACCTTCCATGACTTTTAGGGAAGTCTCGCCCCTTTAGGCATACAAAAAATAGAGCATCACAAATGTAAACATAATGAGGACCATCAGAAAGGGCATAAAAACAGTAGGGCCTCTCTTGTACCTGGCAAGACCCTAGGATACTGGTTCATGTGAGGTGGCTTACCCAGCCCTTGATTTCATTGTCTACCATATCTGCTAGTCTCTACAGAAGTGAACACACCAGCAGCAGTTGACATGTCTTCCTTAGCCATATTCCAGGCACATGGTACACCAGAACCAAAGGTAACATTCACTAGACTGTCAGACCTTCAGTTGCAAGTAGTGGCACAAGTGAGCAAGATGGTTTTGGATATTCGGATTATTTTGGTGGATGAACCCAGACCAGATGGCAGACCAGTATATTCTAGGTGATCCAAAGAAAGGCCTAAGATATAGCAATTAGGACTCTTCACATACTCTTGGCATGATGGTTAATGTTTTTGACCCACATGTACAAGGTACAAAACTTGAACTGGATCTCTGGCTAATGCCTGTGTTTTCCCTGTGTATGTGTGAGGTTCCTCCCACCTCACAACCACATGCTGGGTGTTTCCACCTCAAAAACTCATCCAAGAATGGAGTTTTGGGCAGCAGTACTGACTCTAGATGGTGCCAGTCTGTGTAGATACTTTGGGCATCAACTGTGGTGTGCAGTATATTCTAGGTTCATAGATGTGTACTAGGCTAATGACCCTGGAGCCTTTACAAGCCTAGCCCATAGAAGTGTCCTGGCATCGTGCCACCCAGTTGTAGTTCCCAGTGCCTCTTTCAAGTAGAGCCACTGGAGTGATCCCTGGGGTGAACTTTCTATTGCCCATCCACTCATCAAAGTTTCAATTGAAGAGGGCCAGGGAGGTGCTCTGCTTGACATGACTAGATAGAAGGAAATGGATCACAACCTATGAGCCATGGCAGAGCTAGTCACTCAATGGTGTAGAAATTGGCTATTGATGATTTGGTCATGGTGACTAATGTCACAAAAATGGGCATAATTATTTGCCAGTGATAAGTGGGTTGAGAGCTTGCCTACAGCAGGAACCCATGCTACTGGTAGGAGTGGTCTATGTGTCCCTGTTGGCTAGTGTATGGTCACCAAAAAGCTCAGCAGCCCTGGGTCAAAAAGTTACATTTGCCCAACTTGGGTTACCCAGGATAGCTCCATTGAGTGAAAGCTGGGCATAAAACCAAACAACCTGCCAAGCATGTAGTATGCATTGCTACACTCAGTATAGGTTCACTGACAGGATCCAGATTGGAAGTGGATGACGTGATTGTAAGAAAGAGGCTGGACATCCTCTGCATCCAGGAGACAAGATGGAATGGCAATACAGCACAGCTACTTGGCTTGAGTTCCAGACCCTACTATTCAAGAGAAGCACAGACTAGAAGTGGTAATTGTGGTAAGAGAGAGAGGACAGTGATGCATACCATCAGAATTAATGACAGATTCATGGCAATCAGACTCCAGGGTAAGGATAAGGCAACATTCCTAATCACAACCTATGCCCCATAGAATGGTTAGGATAGTGAGGAAAGGAGTGCATTCAGGCAGCAGTTGCAAGACCTACTAGATAAAGCAGGACAACATGAGTTGGTGTTGATAATAGGGGGATATAAATGCACATATCAGGACAGACAAACTGAGCAGGATATGCAGACTGCCTGGATCCACATGGGTTGGGCAATCAGAGTAAAGAAGGTGATAGCATTCTAGACTTCTGTCTGACAAATGGCTTGATGGTGGCAAACGCATGGATCTGCAAGAGATTCACAAGATCACATACAACAGTGGCAACATGCTACTCACATAAAAGGAGATTGGAGTAGAATCAGTGCATTCTCATCACCAGTGAAACAATCTGCCCACAGCATAAATCACTAATTGCTATAGTCAGCTGCAAGCACTGAACAGAGAAGGCTGTAAGGTCAACAGAGACTAGGCTGAAGATCTGGACATTGACTGAAGAGAAAGCACAAGAGTTTAAGAAAACAGTGGGTTGTAACACCTCAGGAAGAGGAAGAAATAGGTGGAGTTGAAGAATGACAGTGCTTAAAAATGGCATATGGGAGGATTATAGGACAGATAAGAGTCTCAAGCAGGTACAGAAATAAGGAACATAAGGAAGGCTGGTGGCTGAATGAAGACCACTAAGTCACTGAAAAAAGTAGTGCTGGAAAAAGTAGGAGATAGAAAAGACAGGCCAGGCAAAGAAGGAATAGTAGTTGGCTAATAAAGCAGCCAAGACAGCAGTTGCAATAGCCAGGAACAAGGCATCAGAGGCACCCTACCAGCTTCTAGTAGGTGACTCAGTAGATGGCATAAATAAACTATCAGGCTGCAAGACAAAGACACAGATTGAGAAGACTGTCATAAGACACCCTTCATAAGGGATGCCAGCAACAACTTGTTCACCAGTCCACAGGACATCAGTCAGAAGTACTTTCAGCAGCTTCTAAATTAAGAAAACCTCACAGGATCTGTACTGTCCTAGAAACGGCCTATGATGAAAGAAGCAGAGGAATCTTCTCTAGAAGTAAGAACAGAAATAGTGCCATAACTGTGTGAAGTAAAGCGGTTACAAACGACTGTCATACTGCGTGAAAGTGCTGGAGTGGGTGATTATATATAGTAGAACGTAAGAAGGGAGATGAGCAGTTTGGATATAGATCAGGATCCAGCACAACTAACCTGATGTTTGTAGTGAGACAGATGGCTAAGAAGAAATAGAAATGAAAGAATCCAACTGGCCATTCCTAGGCTTGGAGAAAGCATATGACAAGGGCCCAATAAAGCTGTTTTATGTAATGATTTGATGGTTCAAAGTCCCAGAAACATTAGTAGAATTAGTGCAGGCTGTATACCAAGACTCAGCATAAGTACAAACACTCGCATAGTGGTTCCCAGTGGGTGTGCATGAGACAGTTTCTCTTTCCTGTGAGACGGTCCTTTTCTGTATTCTTGTTCTACATCACACCTTTTCTATGAAGGATGCTGCAAAAAGTGAAAATGGAAAGCCCAAGAAGATTCTGATGACCCCTATAGACACAGACATAGTTTCTCCAAGTGGTGCAGCTGACAAAAGAATTGTTATGTAGCTTAACTCTCTGTAGATATACTCGCATAGAAATCCAATCCAGTTCCCTGGTACACCTGAACTTTCTAGTGCTCAGACCAACCACCAGAGTGATGGGACACTGATTCTTGTCAGTTACTTTTTGTTTGAAGACACGATTAAAATTATGAGGGGGAAGGTAGGAGACAAAACATAAAGCCCTACCTGCTGAAATGGAAACGGTTCTGTAGCTGGTGCAAAGAAAAGGGCCATGTGCCGTCCTAAGTAGGATTACTCCAGTATTTTCACACTTTCCAGAAAATTGTGCAGCAAGCATGTCCATTTCTTAAAGGGCATGCAGTTCCATCTTATCCTCTCCATAACTGCATCGTCTGTTAGTGAAGCACTTCCTCAAAGGATTCTGAAACTCCATCATGCTAGTATGGATATCGCCCCTCCTTTGGACTTGTTTATTCTGGAAAAACTGGTCCTAGTACCTGTTACAGATGTTATGCCATTAAATGCTTATCATAGAAGACTTTTTTTGTTAGCTATCACTGTTGCTCATAACATTTCAGAACTATGTGCAAGGAGCCACCCACTGTGTTCTGTAGGGACAGCATAATCACTGTATTGAGCTAAAAGTAATTTTGGAGAGAGCTCTCAATCATCTTCCTTCGGCCACATGAATCTATTGGATGTACATGGACAACTGAGTTGTTATATGGCTAGGATAAATGCATTTCAGTAAACAGACCAGTTTGTACTTTATCCCAAGGAAACAGAGTAAAGCAGTGACTAACGAAACTATCTCAAAATGGCCGGCAAATTCTACATTTTGTTGTGGGAGGCATGGAATAATTTTGCCAGGGTGGATAAAGGCACACTCCACCAGCATAACTTCCATGTAAACAGCCTTCTTTAAGTATGTCTCAGTTCAAAATATTTTTGAGGTAGCCACTTTATCCTCCATATAGACCTTTTCAAAGTATTAAAAACTGGGTGCTTATTGTTGGAGCAGAGCTGGATTTGGAAAAGCACTCATGCAGGCTTTCTCTAATGAAACATTTTTGCAGGGGGACTGTGTCTGTGTATTCCTCTTGTTTGATTAAGTACTGCTTTGGGAATCTTCCCATTAGTTATGAGTTTATTATGACAGTGATCCATGTGAAAAATAGTATAGTTGTGTGAGAAATTGACCATAATGGATATTTGAGTGGGATTAGTGTTGCAGCCCCAGCTCCTGTACACCTTCCACTGCAGGAGGTTGAGTCCTGTAAAGGATATTTAATTGGAGATATTCTGATGTGGGACAAGTGGCGACCTCTCGCTTACGCAATGTCTGCAATACCTACTAACAGCACTAGGCTTGGGGAACTGCAGTAGGTACTCCGTATTAGATGGGGATTTTTTTTCCTTATTAGCCATCAGTGTTATCTGCAGTGAGAGTTAAATGAGTGAGAGCTCTTCCCCTTCCCAAGCCCTATCCATTCTCTTTCATTTGCAATAAAGAACATGGTACAGCTGGACTACCTTTTATATCTCCAGTGCAGGCATGTGCCCTCTCAAAAGGTAGGGGTTGACTCTTGCTGAGACACCTGCAGAGCTCAGGGAGCAGAGGCAGATGCCCACCTGGGGCTCCTTCCCATTGGTCAGGAATTGTACTTCAACATTCAAACATTTGTTATAAGTTTATCACACAGTTGCACTTTCTGTCTCTTCTGATTTCTTTTCAGCTTTTCTTTTAACCTTTATTAGTTTTCTGACATCAGGAATATTATTGAAATAAGCAATTTATCAATGTCAGTGGCCTAACAGGTAACACACTCATTTTTGGTGCAGAAGTGTGTGGGTTCTCTTCCCACATCAGGTAGATTGATTGCTGGCATTGCAGTGCAATATAACAGGTTGCTGCATTCTTGAGAGTGCCACCCTTCAGATGAGATTTTAAACTGAGGCCTCATCTGCTTAAGTTGGTGACAGCTCAGGTGGATATAAATATTCCAGTCACCTACCAAAAAGAGTAGGAGTTATTTATTTACAAAAATAAATATTTACAAATGTACAATTATTTAGATATACAAATCTGTTTACAGTCATAATTTCCTTTACAGTCATAGAAGACAATTAAAAAAACTAGAGATTGATAATTTTTCATCCCTATTAGACACCCCCATGCCTTCTTTCATAACCACCATCTAATTTTACTTAATATTGTTGCTAAAATCAATTTACCAGTAAATGTCATTTGTTCTTTCATTACATATAACATAAAATAACTTTTTATATATTATTTTAACATATTCTTTACTTCTATTCATATAATATTCATATTTAATCATATCCATCTTTATTTTATCCATTTCTTTCATATTGTCAAAAAAACTTTACATAGTTTCCGCCATAACTTTTTTTACTCTTTTACATTTCAAAAACACATTATATAGTTTCTTTTCTTGACAATGTAAACATATTCTATCACTTTCTTCGTAGATGGCATATTTCCTTTTACTGGGAATTTATCTATTACCAGTCTCCACAAAAAAATCTTGATATTCTACTTTCTGATTACACTATTTGCTTCCTATTTTTATAGCTTTATTTTTTTTTTCATCTGTTAGATTTGCCATACCCCCAAATTTATCATACTTATGTTTATGCAGTTTTACTACTGATCACTCATATTTTTCATTTATCACGTTGTACAAATTTAATGCAGAAGGATATACCATTGGATTAATTAACCTGACACCTCCTTCCTGTTTATTTACATACAAAACTCCTCTTTTTGCTGGGTTTAATCTAGAACCCCATATAAAGGAAAAATATTTTTAATGATTCCTTTTCAAATACTGTTGGCAACATAAATGCACTTGCTAAGTATGCTATTTTTCCCATCATGTTCACCAGAAAAGTTTGCTTTATTGCTTCAAAGTCCAAAAGAAAATAAAACAAGCTAAAGTTCCTTTATTCACAAAACAATGGTAAGCACTTTCACACCATTAGGTGCTTCTTCAGACCAACAATATAAACCACAAAATGAAACAGCATGTAAATATACAAAAAATTAATAATTATAGTTTTCGCAGGCTAAAGGATGTGATTTCAATTTAGGATTTAAAGGAGCAACCTCATTCAGCCCTAGTCTCTTGTACATTTACTGTACCAAAATCCAATTCAATTCAAAACATTCTGTACAAATTTGAACATGCCCACTCCTATTGCTTATATTATAAAATTATAGATCCATAAAATAAAAGCCATGATAATTTCCAGCAACACACTTTTGTTTATATAAAGCAATTAAGTTACATTTCTTAATGTCATTGTGTTCGCAAATATGATCTTTAAATAACCTATTGGTCTTTCCGAAGTAAAACCTTTTTCACAGTTTGCACACAGCAAGATAAACAAGATGACTACTACTTTTACAATCAGCATAAAAATTAAATTCACCCAAACTTTTTCCATTAGTATAAGTCTTTTTTTGTGTGTGTGTTGGACAGCAATGGAGAACGGAAGAGCTCCATTGCTGTTATCTCGCTATGTTAAAAGAGTTTAACATAGCGAGATATCTTTAAAAAAAAGCAACAGAGATCTTCCTTTCTTCATTGCTTTTTTTTTTTTTTTATCTTGCTATGTTAAACTCATTTAAATATTTTGAATGAATGGTTAAATGAAGATTATATGTAGAAGGAATTAATGTAGTGGAATACTTAAATTCATATGAAAGAAGGAAGATAGAAGACAATTAAAAAAACTGGAGATTGATAATATTGAATAATAAGATCTTTATGAAAATAATAGAAAAGAGATTTGAAACTAAAATAGAAATTATGAAAGATAGTATATGTAATATAACTGGGAAGGGTTGTCAAGAATTATTAATGCTAGAGAAACTGTGGATGATATTATGAATAAAAAAGAGAAGTGAAAATCATGATAGGAGACCTTGATAATACATTTGATATAATTGGACATGAAATCTTATGGGTAATAATGAAAGAACATAAGTGAGAAAATTAGACAATTATGTATGTCAGTGCACAGTAATAATAATGAAAAATAATTGAAAATGGCAGGTTAAGTCAAGAGATACATAAGAAGAGTGGTGTAAGACAATGGATATCAATTGAGTTGTATACTATTTCATTACTTATGAATGTGATATGTGAAATAAATTATAAAATGAAGGAGGCAGGGTGTATAACACCTGAAGGGTTAAGAATTCCAGTTCTGTTAACATATGCAGATGACATTATAATAAATGCAAAAAATAAAATTTGGATAAAAGTAATAACTCACACAAACAAGCATCTAGAAGTGATAGGGATGGTTTTAAATAAAGAGAAAAGTAAAAGTTTAGTGATGTAGTAAAGATCAAAGCTATATATTTTATAATGAATGAAATGTCTGTGTTACATATACAATTTTGGAATAAAGATGTAAGGAGAATTCAGTGGGAAAAAACAATAGAAGAAATAAAGTAATATACACAAAAACTGTAGCAGCAGATAAATGGTAGTTATACATGTATCAACAAAGTCCAAAAGAAAACAAAATCAGCAAAACACAGCTTTTCAATAAGTGAAAAGCTCCTTTATTCACAAAAAAATGGTAAGCGCTTTCACACCATTAGGTGCTTTATCAGACCAACAATATAAACCACAAAATCAGGCAGCATTTAACTATACAAAAATTAATTAATAATTATACTTTTGGTGGGCTAAAGATTGTGATTTCAATTTAGGATTTAAAGGAACAACCTCATTCAGCCCTATTCCCTTGTCCTCTTGCAGTTCCAAAATCCAGTTGAATTCAATACATTTTGTACAATTTTGAACATCCCCACCCCCTATTGCTTATATTATAAAGTTGTAAATCCATAAAATAAAAACCATGATCATTTCCAGCAACACTTATATGTTTATATAAAGCATTTTAAGTTACATTTCTTAATATCATTGATGTGTTCCCTAATACGATCTTTAAATAACCTATTAGTCTTTCTGAAGTAAAACCTTTTTCACAGTTTACACACAGCAAGAGAAACAAGATGATTACTACTTTTACAATCAGCATAAAAATTAAATTGATATACACATGATTTGCAGTTGGGTGGACATAACATGGATCACTGCAGATTACTTACACATATTACATGTCCTACATGCAAAAGTACTTTGCTTATTTGAGATCAGTTTCTGTTTTCTCTCAAGAGTTGTAACATTCTTCTCTTTGGAGATTTGCTATTTCTAATACAAAAGTAGAGTGTCCCCTAGCAGTGTTTTACATTTTTTTTTTTATCAGTCATCAAAATTGACCAATTTCTCTTAATATCACAAACATCATTAGAATAATTTCAATTCATTCTAATCTTATTGCTTTTTTATTTTACTGTTTCTAGCAGAGTCATCAGGAAAAATATGGCTTAGCTAAATAATGTCTATGCAAGAACACTTCATTTATTGTATAATCAGTTTCAGCATTTGAATATCCCCTAGCTAAAAATCAGTTTTCATTTCATCAAATGTTTAAAGCATATTTTCATGTTTATCATTTAATCTAGCTGCTCTGTAAAACTGATTCTTAAGGACATTTCTGTATATATGATGAGGGTGCATAATGTTTCAATGTAATATATTATTTTTCTTTACTGATTCTTAAACATACTGGTGGATAATTCATTCCCATGTTTCACAATACATACATCTATGAATTCAATACAATCATCAGTAAAATTCAAAGAAACCTGAAGCATAAATCCCATATGATCATTAAAACTGGTTAAAACCAAATTCGTTAGAGTGTAATCAAGCTCCAGCTCACCTCCTTCCACCATGCTCCACTTCTAACAGATGAAATGAAAAATATACACAATAACTGTTGCAGTGGATCAAAGCTGGTTATACACATATCAACAAAGTCCAAAAGAAAATAAAACCAGCAAAACACAGCTTTTCAATAAGTAAAAAGTTTTAGCTCATTGGGAATCTGTATATGTCTTTTTTAAACAGCATATTCTCTACTATGGATGTTTTGTGGAAGATATTTTTCTGGTCTGGAATGGTGCAGTTGATGCTTTATCTGAATTTTCAACTATTTACACAATACTACTACTTTTTTGAGGTTTTCTTTGAACTTGATGAAATGAAAACTGTTTTATTAGCAAGGGGATATTCAAATGCTGAAATTGATTATACAATAGATGTTTTCTTGCTTAGAAATTATTTAGCTAAGCCATATTTTTCTGATGACTACTAGGAGTAAAATAGTAAAAAAAGAAAAAGGCAGTAAGATTAGAATGAATGTAATGTATTCTAATTATGTACACATTGTTTGTGATATTGAGAAAAACTGGTCAATTTTGATGACTGATGAAAAATGTAAAACATTACTAGGGGATGCTATTACTTTTGTTTTATAAACAGCAGATCTCTAAAGAGAAGAATTAAGCAATAACCCATACCTGGGTGTGGGTAATGCTGGATTTACCCACGGTTGGTGTGGTTTGGTCACGAGGGCAAAGCATACCTGGAACCATGGCAGAAAAGCACGTGGAAGAGGGTATGAGCTCAACAATTGAAAATGGAGAAGCGTGTTTATCTACTAGAACACATTTACATGAGTCTCTTAATAGAGCTGTTAATCCACTACTACAGGAAAGACCAACAGTGAGTAGTGATGTGGAACTTGAATGTGGTATTAATCTAGATACCCTCAGAAGCAAAATTAACTGCTTAGAGGATTATTTGTTCAAATTAAATAAACTACAAATGCAGCGTTTTTACTTTGAAGCCTGCTTGTCTGCGAAGGTCATACCTAGGGGTTTGCGCATTCTCAGGATGCCCACAAATGGGAATGCGTACCCTGTTTTTCTGTCAGTGGCATAAATTGAATAATGAACTAAGTTTTAAGTATATGAACCTTTTGATAGCATTCTTTAAACCGGAAGAAGATGAACTGGTTGGCAAGATTACAGCTTTACAAAATCAACTCTATGCCGACTTTCCAGATGCTTTGATAGACATCAAATTGGGGAATGTGATGGATTCACTAACCCTTTTTGAGAAAAGAGCCATGCAATATAAACTGAATAAGCTCAAGCGTGATGAGAAAGATTTTATGAATGGCCATGTGTTCACGTGGCCGAAAGAGGGCAACAGAGCCAATCAGCAACCGGTAGTGACGTCAGCGCCTGCAGTAAGATTAGTGCATACACCACGAGAACAGCAAGGAATTAACTCCAACCAACACATCGCCTCAAGTCATGAGGGAAATGTCCCCATTACAACAGAAATTCAACAGGAGTTCCAGATTGCTATGGAGGTTATAAATTTTAGTTCCAATACTGGTACACAACAGGAGGATGAGCTAATGGGGGCTAAACGCAAAATGACACATGCATCAGCCCCACAGACAGCTGTAAACATAATCGAAACTCAGAACATCAGTATAGACCGACCAGTTTCATTGATAGGGCTCAGTAAGCCAAGCTCCATCAGTTACCCTTTACCATGAGAGAGACCTAAGTGAGAGGCAGATCACAGAGTAGAACGAGGGGAAAGAGGAAACACAATCAGAACTTGCACAACAGCACACACACAATAAAGAAGATGTGGTCAAGCAACAGGAACTTTTAGTTTGGAATATTTCTTCAAGTGTACTAAGTGAGAATGAACATTGTGTACTGGAAAGGGGTCTATCATTTATTCCATCACAATCTGCTGAGGTAACAGACTATATATTAGATTTAAAATGTTTCATGAGAACAACTATGTTAAAAATCATGTATAATGACAATGACCTGAGTGACATGAATCCTGATGTGCAGAATGAGCAAAGTTTATGTAAACCTAGTACGTTTATTCCCATGAAACTTCCTGTATTAAATGTATATGAAAAGCTATATACTGAAGCCCTATATAACACATTTTACAATGCAACACCTGATGGGGGGGCTAGCAGACATAGAAAAGTATTTTGTAATTTAAACCATGAAGAGAGAGCCACACTTAAGTCACTGCAAGATAAGTCTATATGTATACGCCCTGCAGATAAGGGTGGACCAATTGTAGTGATGGATGAAAGGTTCTATAAGAATAGTATGGAAGATATGATTTGTAAAGATAAATTATATAAAAGAATATCAGAAATAGATATAGTAGGTATACAAAACAAAGTTAGAAACACACAAGACTGTTTAGCATTGAGAGTTTTAGATTATGAGCTGTATCAGTATCTTGTCGTGGATAAAGCATTGGTTCCGGTCATGCAAGGTATGCCAAAAGTACATAAGGATCCTTTGAATCCACCGATGAGACCCATTGTCTCAAGTAAGGGATGGTGTACCGAACCCATATCTATATATTTGGAAAAGGTAATGGGGGGTGGCCTAATGGTTAAGGTGTTTGCCTTACAAACACAAGGTGCAGGGTTTGAGTCTCACAAGGGATAATTGGCTAGGCTTAAAATGGCTGGCAAGGGCAGTTAGCTTAGTACTAACCTATGAACCTATGACCTCTGGTTGATCAAAACCAGTATATCTTAAAAGATTCTAAGAACTTGTTAGTAGAGCTATTTGAATTTTGTACCACTAATGGAAGCTTTACAGGCTACATTATGGTAAGTCTTGAAGTTCAATCACTATTTACAGTGATTCCCAATCAGCAGGGCATATATATGCTAAGGCAGTTTTTGGACAACCATTGGGAAGGTAACACGGCACAGAAAGAGTTGGTAACACTCCTAATGGAGCTTGTCCTTGAAAATAATGCCTTCATTTTTTATGACCATATATATCTTCAATCACTTGGCGTAGCTATGGGCACACCCTGTGCCAATAGCTACACCAGCATTGTTATGGCCGTATGGGAAGATGAGCATATATTAAAAGGTAGATTCAGGAGTCACATTAAGTTCTATAGGAGATTTGTGGATGATCTTTTCTTTATATGAGAAGGTACTGAAGATGAATTAGCCGAATGCTTTAGCTTTTTGAATAACACGTCTAGTTTTCTAAAATTCACTATGAAGTGTTCTACCATGCTACTAGACTTTATTGACATCAAAATCAGTGTCACTGTGGAAGGCAAACAACACTGGTGTACACAGGAAAGACTGCTATAGAAATGCATATCTCCATAGAACAAGCATGCACCCACAACATGTGTTTGATAACATTGTAAGGAAGCAAGGGATGAGGCTGTCTAGGTTGTGTGTGGATTCTGAAGATTTCAAAACTGAAATGTCTAGTCTACAAGACAAGTTTGTACAGAGAAGATAACAGCAGAGAAAAATGAAGAACATAATAGAAAAAGTTAAAGATGATAGAGGTGAACAAGAGAAACCTTATTTATCTGAGAGAGTGGTAGGAGGGTTGACTAAGAGAAAGGGTAATAGAAACCATAGGATGTCTTTGAAATATGCTAACAATGTACGAATAGCCACTAATATATTCAAGAGATATTGGTCTATTTTAACAGCGGACCCAGAAATTGAAGCAGTTGTAGGTACTAGGCCTAATTTTGTGTATAGGAATATGACTAACATTAAAAGGCAGTTATGCTTCCCCAGATTTAATAACATGAACCAAGATAGAGAGGTCAAGACATGTAGTAAATGTAATTTTTGCCAATTTATTGATATGTCAAAACAATATCAGCATCCAGATTTAAACAGAACCTTTTGGTTCAAAGCAAATGGGACATGTGATACAGAGCACATAGTGTATCTGGCTTCCTGTCAAATCTGTCAAGCCTTCTATGTAGGCAAAACTGATAGAAAATGTAAGCACAGACTTAGGGAGCACCTGTACAACATTCACAAGCAGGTCATGACGAATGCTTAAGCCAAGCATGTGAAGAACACCACAGAACAACATAACTTTAAGTTTTTTATGTTTGAAAACACTAAGATAGACAGTAGACAAGGTGACATGAGAAATAGAACAGAAGCCAACAAAACCAAATGGATAGTTAGGCTTAGGGCTGACTGTGGGAAGGGTCGGAATGATAAGGACCCCATTAAGCCTATATTAAAGAGTAGACCCCTAAAACACTAACACGTCCTCAATCTCAAAGGTAACAGACAAATCTGCTCTGAAGTGGTGGTCAAGAACACCACATACACAAATGCCATAGATATAGCCAACCTGCTGGCAGACCGATTCATTTAAAACTTCACACACCCCCTGTCCCACCATCAGCAAACCAGGACATCCCCAGCACATGCCTCCCTCCCCTCATCACCAGGGAGCAGGTCTTTAATGCCCTCTCAAATACAAAAATACAGCCTCCATGGGACCCGACAACCTCCCTGGCTGCATCCTACATGAAGTCAGACATGAGCTCTCAGCACCATTAGGCATGCAACCACTCTTGAGGGACTTGGGCATCCAGGTTCATAGCAACCTGACTTTTGACCACCACATTGCCTCCATTGTACAGAAGGCGTTCTACATGGCCCACCTCATAAGTAAGGGTATTTCATCCAGAAGCAAGGAGGTCATAACATCCCTGTACTCCTCCCTTATTAGACCCATTGTTGAGTACAGTGCCCCATTCAGCATGCACCTTGCCAAGCACATGCAACACCTGGAGAGACCACAGAAGTTCCTGACAAGGAAAATCCAGGGTCTCAAACACCTATCCTATACAGATAGGCTAAAAGCCCTGTCCATCCACTCAGTCTCCTACAGACTGGTCAGAGGTGACCTAATTCTGGCATACAAGGCCATCTCAGACCCAACATTGATGGAGTTGCTGCATGTCTGTAAGTCAATTTCCACTCCCACAACCCACACATAAATCCTCAACCTGGTCTGTGACATTAATCGAACTTGTTGGTGGGATAGATTTGTGTTCCAAATATTCCCCCATCTGTGGAATAGACTCCCTCTCCATGTCAAGCAGAGTACCGCACTAGACCTCTTTAAGAGGAAACTGGACGACTAAATGGGAAACAGAAAATACACCCCTGGGATCCCACCTGTGGCCCAGCTGGACAGGGGAAACAGGTTCTGACTTTGTGGGAATATGGGTGAAATTCTTGGCTAGGCTTATAAGGGCCTCTGGGCCAATAGCCTGGTATCATCCTATAAACCTATATTCAGTACACTTCTGGGACTGTTATGTTTTATATATGTAAAAAAGGGGGGGTGAGATACACTCCTTTTTTATATGTATTATAGGTTTTTAGAGTTATAACATATACATTCACTATGTACATTGTATATATTTTATGCGGATATATATATTGTTCTCTGTTATGTATTTTTAGATTACTGAAGTCCTTTAAGTACATTAGATGTATTTTTATCAGAATACACGGGATTCAACATGCTGTTTTTGATCATGCATTATATGACTAAGAAGACAATGCATGGAGCAGGTGCTTTCACTTAGTGACTGATGGTAGGAGTATGTAAGTGGAAGCTCCATTTCAAATATGTATACGTTTGAGGAAGCAGTGGGACACACTGTGAAAGCACTTACGTTTTATTTTTTGATCTTTGTCGAATAAATAGTATCTCTACTTTTGTATTAGAAACAGCAGATATCTAAAAAGAAGAATTTGTTACAACTCTTGAAAGAAAACAGAAACTGATCTCAAATAAGCAATGTACTTTTGCATGTAGGACATGTAATATGTGTAAGTAATCTGCAGTGATCCATGTTATGTCCACCCAACTACAAATCGTGTGCATATCAATTTAATTTTTATGCTGATTGTAAAAGTAGTAGTCATCTTGTTTATCTTGCTGTGTGTAAACTGTGAAAAAGGTTTTACTTTGGAAAGACTAATAGGTTATTTAAAGATCGTATTAGGGAACACATCAATGATATTAAGAAATGTAACTTAAAATGCTTTATATAAACATATAAGTGTTGTTGGAAATGATCATGTTTTTTATTTTATGGATTTACAACTTTATAATATAAGTAAGAGGGGTGGGGATGTTCAAAATTGTACAGAATGTATTGAATTCAACTGGATTTTGGAACTGCAAGAGGACAAGGGACTAAGGCTGAATGAGGTTGTTCCTTTAAATCCTAAATTGAAATCACATCCTTTAGCCCACCAAAAGTGTAATTATTAATTCATTTTTTGTATAGTTAAATGCTGCCTGATTTTGTGGTTTATATTGTTGGTCTGAAAAAGCACCTAATGGTGTGAAAGTGCTTACCATTTTTTGTGAATAAAGGAGCTTTTCACTTATTGAAAAGCTGTGTTTAGCTGGTTTTGTTTTCTTTTGGACTTCGTTGATACATGTATAACTACCGTTTATCTACTGCTACAGTTTTTGTGTATATTGCTTTATTTCTTCTATTGTTTTTTTCTCATTGAATTCTGCTTACATCTTTATTCCAAAGTTGTATATGTAACACAGACATTTAATTCATTATAACATATATAACCTTGATCTTTACTACATCAACTAAACTTTTACTTTTCTCTTTATTTAAAACCATCCCTATCACTTCTAGATACTTGTTTGTGCAAGTTATTACTTTTATCCACATTTTATTTTTTGCATTTATTATAATGTCATCTACATATGTTAACAGAACCGGAATTCTTAACCCTTCAGGTGTTATACACCCTGCCTCCTTCATTTTGTAATTTATTTCACATACTATCACATTCATAAGTAATGAAATAGTATACAACTCAATGGATATCCCTGTCTTACACCACTCTTCATATGTACTTCTTGGCTTAACCTGCCATTTCCAAGTATTTTTTTTCATTATTATTACTGTGCACTGACATACATAATTGTCTAATTTTCTCACTTATATTATGTTCTTTCATTATTACCCATAAGATTTCATGTCCAATTATATCAAATGTATTATCAAAGTCTCCTATCATGATTTTCACTTCACTTTTCTATTCATATCATCCACAGTTTCTCTAGCATTAATAATTCTTGACAATCCTTCCCAGTTATATTATATATACTATATTTTATAATTTCTATTTTAGTTTCAAATCTCTTTTGTATTATTTTCATAAAGATCTTATTATTATTCAATATTATCAATCTCCAGTTTTTTAATTGTCTTCTATCTTCCTTCTTTCATATGAATTTAAGTATTCCACTACATTAATTCCTTATGCATGTAATCTTCATTTAACCATTCATTCAAAATCTTTAAAAATATATATTTTTTGCCAGTGCCTTAAATTTTTATACATCTCATTCCCTATTCCATCTGGTCATGTAGGTGAATCTATATTTCCTTGTCCTATTACTTTATCTAGCTCATTTAAAGACATCTCCTTTCCCAACTTTTTAGTCTCTTTTTCTGTTAACTTTTTGACTTTCCATGTTTTTTCAGAACCTTATTTTTTCCGTTAATTTTATTGTACATATTGTACTACACTTTTTATAATCTTTTCCTGAGTTATTTCTAATTCTCCTTTCACATTTTTTATTTATCTTGTTACACTACCATCTTCCTTTACTAATCTGCTTAAGTAACTTGATTCTTCTCTTTTTCTTTGTGAAAAATATCTTTAACAATTGTATTTTTTCTTGATTTCTTTCATATAATTATTTTCTTTGTCAAAGTACTTTGTGTCATTATGTTCTAAATCTTCCAGTATATCATTATATGTTATATTTTTCAATATCTAATTTTCTCACATCATATCATTTGCCACTGCAAAAATATTTTTTTTATATTTTTCTTTAATATCATCCAGCATTTAGACCAGTTTTTATAAAGTGTTCTCAAAGTACTATGATCTTTCCATAGCGGTATTACTAATCACTTTCTTTCTTCTTTCCATGCTTTCTCATTTATCCTTTTTATTCTTTTGCCTATTTTATATAGTCCTTGTTTTCCTTTATATCTAGCCATATTGAAAGATAATCAGGAAATCCTGGTTCATCTGCCTCCTCTTCTCCCATAACTAAACATTCTGATATTATAAAATAATCTATTTCAGTTCTATACAATACTTGTTTTGTATGTCCATGAATTTTTGCCCCAAAGCTTTATGTATGTCCATTAATTTTTGTCCCAAAGCTTTAACTTAAGACATCATATAACTTCTAACATTTTTCTTATATCATTTCCTTTCTTTTTTATGCTTTTCTCTTAAATCACAATTAAAGTCTCCTGTTATTATAATAATCATATTTATCACTATATAGTCTAAAATCTGATTAAATAAGCTTTCCAGTTCTTTACACTTAGTATAAGCATATACTATTATAATTATATATACTTGTTCTTTTCATTTTAAATCTACAATGGTTAATCTTCCCATTTTTGCTAAGGCTACATCTAATATCTGTACTGTATTTCTACAAATGCGGCTATTCCAAAACATCTCTCATTTCCCAAATTTAAGATTGTTTTTCCTCCCCATAGTCTTTCTGTTTGTAATCTTTCTTCATTTGTTAAAAATCTTGTGTCTTCTAATATAATTACTTTTACATCACATGTATTACACTACTCCAAAATCTCTATTCTTCTTATTATATTTTAATACTATTCACATTTATGGAAAGCACTCTAAAATTTTAATTTTTGCTTTTATTAATGGTTTCATAAGTCCATAGCTGAACAGTCGACAAAATGAAAGTCCATAGCTAATTACTGAGCTAGCTTTCTTAGTAGGCCATTCTAAGCATAGCCATTTTCCCTCCCAAAGGTGAGAATAAAACACTGTACCTTGTTTCTGTGAGTCAAACACTTTAACCATTATACCCATCCCCAATCATCACTTGTATATATTCTTTTTCATCCATTTCCTTTCTTTTTTCTTTTGTACTTATCCCTTTAATGTTTCATTTTCCTCCTTTAACCTTTTACCGATATCATTATTCTATTTTACTACTTCCCAATTTATGTCTTCTTCATCACTTATTTCAGAACCATCTTCTATGTCTTCTTTATTATTTTTCTCATCTATTTTTCTTCTAGTCTACTACTTTTAACATTTCTTCAATTTATTCATTTTCTTAGCTTTCTATTTCCATTTAGTTTCATTTTTGCAATCCATTCATAAATGTCCAATTTTGTTACATTTATTAACATTTCAATTCACATAATTTTTCATAATTTCTCATTTCCCCACTTAACATTTTCTTTTTTCACAGTTACATTTCAAATATCCTTCTTTTACAAAAAAACATGTTTTCAGTTGTCCCAAGTATTTTAAAACACAATTATTCCTTTTCATATTTATCATGCTTGGTATATTTATATATTTTTTTCACTTTCTATTTTTAACACAGTATTATAATACCATCTACCAGTCCATAAACCCCTTTTATCATAAACCTTTGCAATGTCCAGTACTTCTTTACATAAAATTTCAAATCTCCTTTCAAACTCTCTCTTTCTGCTTCTGTTTGAAATGTACAAGAATTGTCTTTTTTGTTTCACTGTTAAATACTTTTATCACACAAAGATTCCATGGGTTGCCGTCTTACTTTTTTTCATATTCTCGAAGAAAAATTTCCATTGAAAAAACAGTCCCAAATATAATGTCACAAAATGGTTCTTTATTAATAAGAATAAATGCTCTTACCTTATGTGCTTTTATACCCAAATGAGCTATTAAATTGTCTCATACTTCATACCTCTCCATTTTTTTGTATTTTTTTTTACTTTGAATCGTTATTACATACATCCATTTTTCATTTTCTTCCGGTTTATTTTCTGCTACTTCCCTTTAGCCTTCTTTTATTCTTTTACTTTCTCTGCATATGGTTTCTTTTCCATCTCACCACTATTCTTCAGGATTGTCTTTGCATCCTCTTTTTGTATTTCTCCATAATATCCCCTAGGATATGTTTCCTTCATTTTCTGGCTCCCTCTGCATCACTATTTCTTTAAGTAAATCATCCTACAACCCTCCCGACTTGAGGGTTGTAATTCTATGTCCATCTTTTGCCAACTCATCTCAATCAAACAGAGCTCTTTGAAACATCTCAGACTCCTGCATACATTCTCTCATTTCAATATTTACTTTCTCCTCTATTTCTCTTGCCACTACTTCATCTCCCTCCCTCCCCATCTGCATCCCTGTTTCCCCGGGCTGCCTCTACACCTGGAATGGAAATAGGAAGTGCTCCTGCAAAATGAGTCCCACTCACAACAATGTTGTAGAGGTTCTTTATTGATAATCACCACTTATATACATTATTTACATACTAGATATTATTTACATTATTTACAATTATTTACACCTTTGTACAGTACAGAACAATTTGATATTATTAAGCACTTGCCCCACATTTTTTTCCAAAGCCAAAATTATATTTTCTTTAACACTTCTGATAATATCCACTTCCTAATTAAACCTTACTTCATTAAGTTTCTCAGTCCATAATGTCCATAGAATAAAAAAAAATATCAATTTTGTCTACTTCTTTTTGTTTTTTGTTGCCATAATAACCATATCCAAATATGTCCATGTTTAAGTCTGAAGAAGTTAAGAAAAGTGTTTCCTATTACACTTTGTGACTTGGATTCTGTGCAGCCAGATCATTTTTAACTTTTTATTGCTTGGCAGTTACCGGAGTGTGCACCGGACTACTGATTGCTGTAAGCTTGTTTTACTCAGCTATTAAATCTTGTTGGACTTTGCAGTGTACGCTCGTCTTGTCTTGTGCCTATTAGTTTTTGGACATTTTTAGAGAACATTCAATGTAGTAATACTTCGATGTTCTGATATAGACCTTTTCAATGGACTTTGCAAACCAACGTGTATGTAGTCCACTGTCTTGAGCCGTCAATATTAACCTTTCGTCTTTTGGTTTGAATTTGCCTCTCCTTAACCATTCCTGTATTCGATCCTGATCAACGTGAGGTTGTTCCAAATGTTTTCTACATTTGCAACTATATTTATGCATTTTCCACATTTCTTGCCTTCTCATCTGATCCTTCACCTTATATTCTTTCTTTTGTTTTTTGGCACATTCAGTTGCTGCCTGGTTTTTATCTCCTTCTGGTTTGATTTCCATTCCTGGTTGATGCTGATATGCTTTTACTAGATTAAGCAGAGAAGTCATCTTAGATTTATTCTCCTCATGTTTCAAAACTTTCACTACATTTGGGTCATGACAGGTCAGCAGGTATGTATGGAGTCCCATGATTGCAGATCTATACACAGATCTACACAGCCCTCCACATATCATAAACTTTTTACAGTATACAGATGCATTCTTACACGTGCAATGAATAACTAATACCAAAAAACCATTATAGAACCCCAGTATGTGGGGGGCTGTGCCCCCCACACCCCTCTTACTATATATTCTAACTCCAGGGTCGGTCTACAGTGGGGAATAGGCCATATATAATTTTCGACGAAATGAGTGTCGGTGAAATGAAGTGTCAGTGAAATAAAGTTTCAGTGAATTGTGCCTGCTGACTTGGTTGTCAGTGAAATGAACTGTCGACAAAATGAAAGTGACCCATATATATATATATATATATATATATATATATATATATATATATGTGTGTGTGTGTGTGTGTGTATATATATATATATATATATATATATATATATATATATATATATATATGTGTGTGTGTGTGTGTATATGTATATATATATATATATATATATATATATATATATATATATATATATATACACACACAGTGGATATTGGATATAAAATGTTTACACACCCCCTGTTAAAATGCCAGGTTTTTGTGATATAAAAAATGAGGCCACAAACTTTTCCCATGTTTAATGTGATCTATAACCTGTACAATTCAATTGAAAAACAAACAAAAAATGTACAATACGCTGGTTGCATAAGTGTGCACACCCTTAAACTACCGCTGCACCACTGGACTGTATGACATAGGCAATCTTACATGTATATAAATGAAAAACAACATTGACACCACTTCAGTTGCAAACATTATACATCACAGATATCATTGAAACAACTGTAGTTGTAAACATTATACATCACCTATAATCTATCCAGTCATTGTCAGTTAAGCATCATATGGCTCATTCAAATCTTGCCTCTTAAACCTCATTCCTTCTCTGCATATATTGTTCCCACAGTTTCCATTTTTCTTATTTAGTTTGCTCCTTCCCTTTTCTAAAGATCCCAGTTCCAGTTGTTTTATGTCTGTTACTATATTCACTACTTCTAATAAAGTTGGATTAGACTTTGATTATATTTTTCAAGTAATTGCTATTTTGGCAGTCACAATAATTATACTCAGCAAGGCTTTATTATGTCTAGGCAATTCCAATTCAATCCCAATTATGTATCATAGCTCAAAAAAAGCATCTCCCCAGTCAGTCTAATCTGCACACACAGCATCTCCGACACAGCGGTCCGCAAGGAATCCCTAAAGTCTGCCAGCTCACTACGCACCCAAAAATATGTTCCCAGCCACCACTTTCCTGCCTGTCACACCTCCAACATTTGCTATTCATCTGAGGAAAAATTCTTTGGGGTATAAAAGTACCTATGTAAACACTTCCAGGCAAAGATATTAAACCTTCTAGACTTTGTTGCATATTTGAGATATATATATATATATATATATATATATATATATATATATATATATATATATATATATATAAATATCCTCCCGTTGTCTCTTTGTGAATTGCTTATCCAGTCTCTCTTCAAAATCCTTTCTAAGCTACTGTTATTGATTCTTATAATTATCATGCAATATTTCATATGCTCTATTAATTATTCCTTTTTTAATGGCAGCTTCTGTTACAGATTCTATTAAAAAAACTCTACCAGTGCTGGTCTTTCATTTAAGACCCCCTATTTATTTATGGTTGTCTATACTCTGGTATCAATCCATGATAGGAAAGGCAATCTCTAACCTGCAGCCCAAATCAATCCTTGGCCTCTTCCCATTCTATTACCTTTTCTTTTCTATTTATTTGGTCCCAAATCCTTGGTTCCTTTTCCAGTTTTCTCCAATAAATTCCAGCTCCCTCTTGCCTATTATCTGTATCCCTGACCACAGTCATCCCTATTGGCAGGATCTCTTTTCTCCATTCTCGTGCTGGTTTAGTTCTTAGAATACTCCCTGCTATTTTATGAATATAATACTCTGTATGTTTTTTGTTGTCCTCCTTAAGAGTCTCCATCCAAAAGCCCAATCTCTCCTTATTTTTTGAGCTTCCTCCCATATCATTATCATTCCTTTCCACTCTGAATTACAGTTTTTCTGCTTGTGCTATGTATAAAAGCCTTAACTGTGTTGCTCTAAAATTCCCACTTAAATTGGGTAATCCTAGTCCGCCTTTATTATACTGGAAGAATCAGCTTATCCCACTTGAACCTTGCTGTCTTCCCTTCCCAGATAAAAATCCTTCAACTCTTTTTTAATTGCTATCCACAGCTTCTCCTCTGATTGATAAAAATATGCCTGACTTGTGTATAAGACTAACGGGACTTAAAACATTTTAATGGCTTGTATCTTAGTATCCATATCCATATAATAAAGCTTCCAGTTTCAGGTTTTGTATTATCTTCCATTTAGTCTCTTCCCACATAGCCTTAGCTGCCACAGCAGAGTCATTTCTAATCCATACTCCTAAATACTTCATTTTATCATGTCCCCATAAATATGGATATTGTTGGACCAATTTGTGTGTGGATATATCATTTACCGCTATTGCCTTTGTTTTAGCTTCATTAATTTTGTATCTGGAGAAGATTTGAAACTGTCTTAAAATGTTCCACAACACTGTAATGCCTCTTTCTGGTTTTATCAGGAATAAAATACTATCATCTGCAAATAGAGCCAGCTTTTCCTGACTACCATACCAATTATATCCTTGAATTTCTGAGTCCCTTATTTTCATTGCCAATGGTTATAAATATAATGCAAACAACAAAGAGAAAAGTGGGCAACCCTGCCTGGTTTGTCTACTCAAGCAGAAATTATCAGAGAGGACCCCACCCACATTAATTTGTGCCTCCGATCCCTCATCTATTCTTCTAATCAACCTTATAATTGTATCAGGGAAAGAAATGCTTCCATTGCCTTGCTCATGAAGTCCCAGTCTACTCTGTCAAATGATTTCTCTGCATTAAGACCCACCAATAAAAGTGGTATTTTCTTACATTCTTCCCTCTGGATTGTCAGTGTTCTGTTAATATTGTCAAATGTTTGCCTCCCCTCCACATAGCTCCACACTGATCCATATCTTTCAATTTTGGTATCGCTTTTGCCATTTTTTTAGCCATTATAGACATAAGCAGTTTATAATCATGGTTTAGTATTGAAATGGGCCTGTATGAAGCTGGATCCAATGGATCTTTACCCTCTTTAGGTGTTACCATTACCACCGCCTTCTTCCAGGATGCTGGTACTTCTTGTCTTAGCATGTTACTTTCTTTTAGGTTGACACAAGTCTGTGAGTGTGACTGTCAGCTTGGGACTTTTGTTCCTATTAGGAGGGTAAAACTTCAGTTTGAAGATGTATGTAGTTTTTTGTGTTAGTATTAAGTTAATAGTTTTAGGGGGGTATTGGGGGTGTGTTAGTTTTTATGTTTGAGGGCTTTCAATAAAGTAAAAAGTTTTGGAAGATGTGACATAGGCTGAAATGGATATGTAAGAAACAACTGTATAAAAGTTTAACCTGTCAAACAGTGTATGCATGTAACACAAAAGCTGGAACTAGACATTTAACAATAAAGGTGTTATACATAAAAGGTTGGAATAGTAACTTTTTAATGCAGTGATGCTTTCTGTAATGTATTTAAGTGAAAATGGTCTCACAGATGAATACAAAAAAGAAAGAGTAGTAAACTGTATTAAAAAAAATGTAGAGTGCAAATAGCTATGTTATAGGAGACACACTTAGAAAGAACTGAACGTGTGAATTTGCTAAAGAAAGGTTTTCAGGATGGTTATTCAGCGAAATACCTGGGACAAAGGAAAAGAGGAGTACTTATATTAATTGCAATAGAAGCTTTAATGGTGATAGAAGACTATAAAAAAAGATAATAATGGCAGATTTGTAGGGCTAAGGGGCTATTGGCAAGGGAGGAGGATTACACTGGCATGTATTTATATTCCACCTAAAACTGCTATAATTGAGCTTAAGAAAATTGTGGGTGAAATAACCAGTTTTCAGCAAAGAATATTACTTATAGGTGGGGACTGGATTGTAATTTGCAATGGTGAAGATGTGTCTGGAGGGCCCAGAAGGGAAAGTATATGAAAGGAGGGTAATTTTTTGAAGAAATTTATGAAAATATTTGGCATGGAAGATGTGAATTCAGTAATAGGAGTTTGGAGTGAATTTACATATTATTCCCCAATATAAAAAACTGGGTAGGCTAGACAGAATTTATATTTCACAGGAACATATGCATTTAAATTAAGGTCTTGATATGTACCCAATAATCTACCGGCAGACAGGGTCATTAAAATCTTTATCCCCTGTCCCACCCATCAGTAAACCCCAGCACCTTCTTCCCTCCCCTCATCACCAGGGAGCAGGTGTTTAATGCCCTCTCAAAGGCAAAAAATACAGTCTCCGTGGGACCCGACAACATCCCTGACTGTATCCTACATGAACTCAGACATGAGCTGTCAGTTCTGTTAGGTACCGTATTGAACCAAAGCCTGAGCACTGGCTTTGTCCCAGCCAAATGGAGGACAGCCACTGTGATCCCTCTACACAAAGGTGGAGCATCCACTGACTCAGGCAATTATAGGCCCATCAGCCTAACAAGCCTGATCTGCAAGACCATGGAATGCATTATCATGGACCTTATAAACAAGGACATTGGCAACCTCCAAATGCTTGACCCCACACAGTTTGGTTTTGTCAAAGGGAGATTGTACCCATTAAACTCGGTCAACTTCTAAACACTCACCAAAGCCGTGGACGAGGGGAAGATGGTGCACACTGCCTACCTTGACCTAACCAAAGCCTTCAACACTATTCCCCACTCAGGCATAATAGATAAACTCTTCCAGCTAGGCATCAACCTGTATGTTACCAGATGGGTAGCTAACTGGCTCACTGATAGAACTCATTCAATCAAAATTGGAGAAGCCACCTCTAGTAGTAGACCTGTAATGAGCGATGTACCTCAAGGTTCAGTCTTGGGGCCTCTACTGTTTGGGAGATACTTTTCTGAGGTGCAAGTCAAAACCCGTAGTCTGTGGCTGACCAACTTTGTAGATGACTGCAAGCTGGGTGCTGTCTTAAACTCCCCTAGTGATGTGAACATCCTCCAAGAAGGCCTTACCCAAAACAAATCACTGGTGGCAGAAGCATGGCCTCAAACTGAATGCCAAGAAATGCATCATTATGCCTTTTGGGCAAAATAGAGTCCCCACTAATTATCACATTAATAACAATGTACTAAGCACACAATCAGTCGTGAGGGACTTGGGCACCCAGGCTGATAGCAATCTGACTTTTGACCACTATGTTGCCTCCGTTGTACGGAAAGCTTTCTACATGGCCCATCTCATAAGTAAGGGTATTCCATCTAGGAACAAGGAGGTCATAACATCCCTGTACTCCTCCCTTATCAGACCCATTATTGAGTACAATGCCCCCTTCAGTATGTACCTTGCCAAGCACATGCAGCAGGTGGAGAGACCACAGAGTTTCCTGACCAGAAAAATCCAGGGTCTCAAACATCTGTCCTATACTGATAGGCTAAAAGGCCTGTCCTGCTACTCAGTCTCATACAGACTGCTCAGAGGTGATCTGTGTCTGACATACAAGGCCATCTCAGACTCAGCCTCGATGAAGTTGCTGTATATCCGTAAGTCAAACTCCACTAGCGCAACCTGTATGCAAGGCCTCAACCTGGTCTGTGACATTAATAGAACTTGTCAGTGGGATAGATTTTTGTCCCAAAGACTCCCCCATCTATGGAATAGACTCCCTCTCATTGTCAAGCATAGTACCTCTCTAGTCCTCTTTAAGATGAGACTGGATGACTGGATGTGAAACAGAAAATACACCCCTGGGATCCCACCTGTGCCCCTGCTGGATAGGGGAAGCAGGTGCTGACTTTGTGGGAACATGGGCAAAATTCTTGGCTAGGCTTATAAGGGCCTCTGGGCCCACAGCCTAGTATCATCCTATAAACCTATGGACCTATTTCACATCATGCACCAGTAATAACTAAAATAAAAACACAGAGTAATGAAATAAAAATTAAACACTGGTGCTTTCCCACCTATCTGTTGAAAAAAGAGGAATTAAAGGAATGGGTAGTGGAGATTATTCGGGAGCTATTAGAGAGGATAGAAAATTCTTATGAAAATATAGCTATGGAGTGGGATAAAATTAAGGTGGAGTTTAAAAATAGAGTGGAAATAAAAGAAAGGGAGCTATGGTTAAGAAGTCACAATAATTATTTAAAGGGACTGACAAACGTTAAAATATTGCAGAATAGGAGAAATCTCACAGAACAAGAGGAGGAGCAACTGCAGAATGCTAAATAGAAAATAAGGGATTATCTTGCTAATATGCACAAGTTTAGAATGAGTGCTGTTAAGCAACTGTTTTTTGATAATAACAGTAGAGCACTAAAACTTCTGGCGCAACAGCTCAGGCAACAGAAAGTAGAAAGGGCTGTCACCAAGCTTAGGGAGCCTATAACAAGGATGGTAATGAGACCCTGTAGAGGTATTAGAAATATTTCAGAAATTCTGTGAAAGTCTGTATAAAGCAGAGAAATATGGAAATCAAGGAAAAATACAAATGGAAATGTTTATGGAAGAATTAAGTATGCCAGTGTTAGAGGTAGATGAGGCTCAATTACTAAAGGTTAGGATAGTGGGAGATGAGATAAAAATTGTGATGTATAACCTATCTACAGGAAAGTCCCCAGGAATAGATGGTATTCCTGTGGAAGTTTGGAAGCTAGAAGGGAAAAACTGATAAGGATCTAGAAGGTTTTGTTAAACAGCATTTTAAGAACAGAAGTACCAACATCCTGGAAAAAAGCAGTGGTAGCTGTAATACCTAAAAGATCCATTAGATCCAGCTTCATACAGGCCTATTTCAATATTAAACCATGTTTATAAAGTATTCATGTATATAATGGCTACAAAAATGACAAAAGTAATGCCAAAATTGATAGATATGGATCAATGTGGTTTTGTGGAGGGGAGGCAAATATTTGACAACATTAACAGAATATTGATGATTCAAAGGGAAGCAGAATGTAAGAAGATACCATTATTGTTGTTGGTGGGTCTTGATGCAGAGAAAACATTTGACAGAGTAAACTGGGACTTTATGAGCAGGGCAATGGAAGCATTTGCATTTCATGAAAACAATTATAAGGTTGATAAGGAGGATATATGAGGGATAGGAGGTGAAAATTAAAGTGGGTGGAGTCCTTTCTGATAATTAAAGCTTGAGCACAGAAACCAGGCAGGAGTGTCCTCTTTCCCCTTTGTTATTTGCATTATATTTAGAACCACTGGCAAAGAAAATACGGGACTCAGAAATTCAAGGAGATAATTGGTATGGTAGTCAAGAAAAGCTGGTGTATTTGCAGATTGTATTATTTTATACCTGACAAAACCAGAAAGAGACATTACAGTGCTGTAGAACATTTTGAGACAATTTAAAATATTTTCGGGATACAAAATTAATGATGCTAAAACAAAGGCAATAGTGGTAAATTATGTACCCACACGAGTTGGTTTAGCAATATCCGTATTTATGGGGATATGATAAAATGAAATATTTAGGAGTATGGATTAAAAATTATTATGGCGTGGCAGCTAGGGATATGTGGAAGAGATTAAATAAAAGATAATACAAAAAATGAGAAAATGGAAGCTTTGTTATATGGATATGGATAGTACGATACAAGCAGTCAAAATGGTTTTAGTCCCTTTAGTCTTATACTCAGGTCAGTCATATTTTTATCAACCAGAGGAGAAGTTGTGGATAGCAATTAATAAAGAGCTGAAGGACTTTATCTGGAAGGGGAAGACGGCAAGAGTCAAGTGGGATAAGCTGATTCTTCCAGTAGAGGATTGGGATTACCCAATTTAAAGGGGTATTTCAAAGCTACACAGTTAAGGCTCCTATACATAGCAAAAGCAGAAAACTATAATTGAAACTGGAAAGGGATGATGTTGAAATGGGGGGAAGTTCAAGTAACAAGGAAAGACTGGCATTTTGGATGCAGGCCTTTAAGGAGAATAACAATAATCATGCAGAATATTATATCCATAAAGTAATAGAAAGTATTCTAAGAACTGAGCCAACATGGGAATGGAGAAAGGAGATTCTGCCAGTAGAGATGACTGCAATTAGGGATATAGATAAGAGGCAAGAGGGGGCTGGAATTTAATGGAGAAAACTGGAAAAGGAACCAAGGTATTGGGAGCAAGTAGCTAGAGAGGGAAGAGTAAGAGAATGGGAAGAGGCCAGGAATTTATTTGGACTGCAGGTTAGAGATTGCCTTCCCTATCAGGGATTGATATCAGAGTATAGGCAAAGAGAAAGAAATAGGGGGGTCCTAAATGAAAGATCTGCACTGGTAGAGTTTTTAGTAGAGTCTAGAACAGAAGCTGCCATTAAAAAAGGAATAATTAGTAGAGCATATAAAATATTGCACAATAACTATAAGAATCAATCACAGGAGGTTAAAAGGGATTGGGAATAGAGATTGGATAAACAATTCATATAAAAACAATGAGAGGATATATGTATGTCTCCCAAATATGCAACAAAATCTAGAACCTTTAGGATTTTTTCTTGGAAATGTTTACATAGATATTTTTATATCCCCAAGTAGACTCCAGAGAAATTTTCCTCAGGTAGACAGCAAATGTTGGAGGTGTGATAGGGAAGAAAGAGCTACTTTGGAACATATTTTCTGGGAGTGTGGTGGGTTGGTGGACTTTAAGGATTCCCTGTGGGATGCACTGTCGAGATGCTGGATGGGCTGATTGGTGAGACAAGGGAGATGATGTTTCTGAGCTATGATACAGAATAGGAATTGCCTAGACATGGTAAGGCCTTGCTGTTTCTAATTATGGTGGTGGCCAAAAAAGCAATTACTAGAACACGGAAATCAAAATCTAAACCAACTATATAAGAAGTAATGAATATAGTAACAGAGAAAAAATGGAATTGAGATCTTTAGAAAAGGGTAGGAGCAAACTACATAGGAAAAATGTGAATTGTGGGAACAATACATACAGGAAGGAATGAGGTTTAACGAAGGCAGGACTTAAATGAGCTATGTAGTGTTTGACTGAAAATGATTGGATAGATTATACGTGATGTATAATGTTTTCAACTGGGAGTGTGTCAGTATGTTTACTGATGAAAAATGTTTGCAACTAGGATTGTGTCAGTGTAGTTTGTTTTCTGTTATATAAATGTATGATTACTTATGTCATAAGTGATGGTTTAATGAAGGTGTTTCTTATTTAAAAAAAGGGGGGAGGCCAGGAATTGAATAATTTATGTAATGTTGCTTAGGTTATATGATATATAGCAATATGTGTGAAGTTTAATGTTTGTTAATGTTGATTTAATACAATTTGATTATTTTTGTATAAATGTAAATTTGCCTATGTCACAAGTGATAATTCAGTAAAGGTATTGAAAAAGTTTTCTTATCCATCATTTAAAAAGAAAGAATTATCACTTATGACATAGACATCATACATTTATATAAATGAAAATAAATCATATTGACATATTTCAGTTGCAAACATTATACATACCTTATAATCTTCTGTACAGTCATTGTCAGTCAAATATTACATAGCTCATTCAATTCCTGCCTTCCATTAAACCTCATTCCTCCTGTTGTTCCTACATTTCCCATTTTCTTCTATGTAATTTGCTTCTACCCTTTTTGATAGCCCAATTCCAGTTATTTATCTCTGTTACCATATTCACTACTTTTAGTACAGCTGGTTTAGACTTCGATTTCTTTTGGCAGCCACCAGAATTAAACTCAGCAAGGCCTTATGATATATCCATAATTCCAATGTTGTATTACAGCTCAAACAAATAATTTCCTTAGTTTTGTAAATTTGCCTGCCCAGTATTTCTGACAGAGTATTCCAGAGGGAATTTTTAAAGTCTGTCAACTCATTACACTCAACAAATATGTTCCCAGTCACCTCTTTCTTCCCCATCACACCTCCAGCATTTGCAATCTACCTGAGGACAACTTTTTGGACTCTGCTTGGGGTATAAAAATGCGTATGCAAACACATCCAAGAAACATCCTAGATCTTCTATACTTTGTTGCATATTTGGGAGCCATACAAATATCCTCACACTATTTCTTTATGAATTGCTTATCCAATCTCTCTTTCCAATCCCTTCTAACCTCCTCTGATTGATTCTTATAGTTATCATGTAATATTTTATATACTCTACTAATTATTCATTTTTTTATTGACAGCTTCTGTTCTAGATTCTATTAAAACTCTATCAGTGTTGGTCTTTTATTTAGGACCCCCCTATTTCTTTCTCTTAGCCTATAGTCTGCTATCAGTCCTTGATAGGAAAGGAAAACTCTAGTCTGCAGTCCAAACAAATTATTGGCCTTTTCCGATTCTACTACCTTTGCCTTTCTAATTATGTCCTCCCAATACCTTGATTTCTTCACCAGTTTTCTTCAGTTAATTCCAGCCCCCTCTTTTCTGTTCTCTGTTCTCCTAATTGCAATCATCTGTATTGACAGAATTTCCTTTCCACCTTCACTTGTTGGTTGAGTTCTTAGAATGCTTTCTGATATTTTATGAATATAATATTATGTACAGTTATTGTTATTCGCCTTAGGGATCTACATCCAAAGTCCCAGTCTCTCCTTATTTCTAGAGTTCCCACTGCTTCATCAATTTCTCTTTCTATTTTGAATTATAGCTTTCTGCTTGTGCTATGTACAGGAGCCTTAACTGTGCAGCACTGAAGTACCCCTTCAAATCAGGTATTCCCAAATCACCTTATTCTATTGTAAGTAACAAATTATCCCACTTGAATCTTCCCTTGTTCAACTCTTGATTAATTGCTATCAACAGCTTCTGGTTGATAAAAATATGCCTGCCTGCCTGTGTATAAAACTAAAGAGACTATACCCATTTTCACTGCTTGTATCTTGCTATCCATATCCTTAAAAAAGAGCTTCCAATTTCCACTTTGTATTATCTTTTCTTTAGTCCTTTCCCACATATCCTTAGCTGGCATAACAGAATCCCTTTTAACCCATACTTCCAAGTACTTCATTTTATCCCCATACATATGGGTTTTGCTAAACCAATTCATGTGTGGGTACACAGTTTATAGCTATTGCCTTTGTTTTAGCTTCATTAATTTTGTATCCCAAAAAGACTTTGAAATTGCCTCAGAATGTTCCACAGCACTGAAATGTCCCTTTCTGGTTTTATCAGATACAAAATAGCATCATCTGCAAATAAGCCCAACTTTTCCTGATTACCACACCAGTTATAGCCTTGAATTTCTGAGTTATTTATTTTCTTTGCCAATGGTTCCAAATATAACACAAATAAATGAGGAACAGGACACCCCTGCTTGATTCCTAGTTCCTCTGCTCAACTTGAACTTATCATGGCGGACCCCCCCCCAGTTTAATTTTCACCTCTAATCCTAATCAGCCTTATTATTTTATTAGGGAATGTAAATGCTTCCATTGCCCTTGGCATAAAATCCCAACTTATTCTGTTGAATGTTCTCTGCTTCAAGACCGACTAACAACAGTGGTATTTTCTTACATTCTGCTTCCTTAAGGATCATCATTGTTGTATTAATGTCGTCAAAGTTTGGTTCCCCTCCACAAAACCACATTGATCCATATCTATCAATTTTAGTATTGCCTTTCCCATTCTTTTAGCATTTATTGACATAAACACTTTATAATCATGGTTTAGAATCAAAATAGGCCTTTATGAAGCTGGATTGTATGGGTCTTTAACAACTTTAGGTATTCCAGCCACCACATATTTCTTCCCTGGTACCTCTTCCCTTTTAAAATATTTTAAAACAAAGCCTTCTAAATGGTTATTACTGTCTTCCCTTCTACTTTCCAAACGTCCACAGGAATACCATCTATTCCTGGAGATTTTCCTCTGAATTGGTTATATATCACCATTTGTATCCCATCTCCTTCTGTTTTAACTGTTAGTAATTGAGCCTCATCTACCTCTAACCTTGGCATATTTAACATTTCCATTAATGCTTCTTTTGTGATTTCCACATTGTTCTGCTTTATACAGATTTTTATAGAATTTCTGAAATATTTCTAATACCTCTACAGGATTTCTGGTTATTATCCTTGTTATAGGCTCCCTAAGCTTGGTGACAACCCCTTCTATTTTCTGCTGCCTGAGTCATTGTGCTAAAAGCTTTTGTTTTCCTGCATTATTATAAAAAAAACAGTTGCTTAACAGTCATCTTTCTAAACTATGCATATTGTCAAGGTAATACCTTACTTTCTGTTTAGCACAGTGCAGTTGCATATTTGTGAGATTCCCCCTGTTCTACAAAACTTTTACCTATTTATAAATAAGTCTTGTTACTTCTTAATCATATCTCTTTTTCATTTATTTCTAACCCATTCTTAGAGTATAATGCACCCTTTTGCATGTATCTCATCAGACACCTGCAGCAGCTGGAGAGACCTCAAAGGTTTCTCACTAAGAAAATACAGGGACTCCAAACCATGACCTCTGTGGACTGGCTGAAAGCTTTGTCACTTTACTGTGTATCTTATAGGCTGCTGAGAGGTGACCTGTGCCTGGCGTATATGGCAAATTCCAGCCCTTCCCTTATGGGAATGCTGCACAACCACAAGTCAGATTGCTCAAGAGTCACTCACTCTAGGGATCTCACCCTAATATGTGACATTAACAGAATATGCTGGATAGACAGATATGTCTCCCACATTTCCCAGAGACTGATGCTTCTCTGGAATAGACTTCCTATTCATTTAAAACAGAGCTTCTCACTGACCCTATTCAAACACAACCTAGAATAGATAATTGGATAGGAGAACACAAATTTGCCCCTGGGGTGGCAACATTATCCCTCATGGACAGGGGTAGCTGCTGTTGATCACAGACCTGCTCTGTTCATAAATTAATTCTTAACTACCCAAAAAAAGAACAAATGGGGTTACTTGAGATTAACATGGCTAGACTTGTAAAAACTCTAGGGCCACCAGCCTAGTAACCTACTATGAATCTGTGAACCGATTTTTAAACTCTACTTTCATTTCATCCCACTCCCTATTTATATTTTCTGAAGAAATTTATATCTTCCCTAACAATGCCTGAAGAGTTTCCACTACTCATTCATTAAATTCCTTTGTCTTTAACAGATAGTTGGGGAAGTACCAGTGTCTTATTTTTATATCATTATCCTTCATTTTGGTGCATAATATGAAGTAGCTATTGAATGTATATCAAAACTTTCAATTAAATGCACATGTTCCTGCCAAATATAATTTTTGTGTAGCCTAGCCCAGCTTTTGTACCTTGGGAAATAATATGTACATTCTCTGCAAGCTGCTGCTACTGAATCCACATCTTCCATACCGAATATTTTCATAAATTTCTTCAAACATCTACCCTCTTTTGTTATATTTTCCCTTCTAGGCCCCCAAGATACATCCTCAATGTTGCAAATCAAATTCCAATCCCCACTTATAAGTAATATTCCTGCTGAAAGCAGATTATTTATCCCAGAATTTTCTTAAGCTCCACTGTAGCGGGTTTAGGTGGAACACAAATACATGCGTGTGTAATCCTCCTCCCTTGCTAAAAGCCCCTTACTACTGCAAATATATCTCTGTTATTTATTTTTCCCTCTTCTGTCAGTATTGGAGCTCCTCTGGCAATTAATCTAAGTACTCCCCCTTTCCTTTGTCCCAGATATTCTGCTGAATAACCATCCTAAAATCCTTTCTTTATCAAATTCACATGCTCATTTCTTTCTAGTTGTATCTTCTGCAGCACAACTGTTTACAATCTGCATTTTTTAATATAGTTCACTACTCTTTCTTATTTGTATATACCCGTGAGACCATTCACATTTAATGATAATATGGAAAGTGTTGTCACTATGATAAAAAGATATTATTCCCACCTGTTTTGTATAACAGTTTTTTTAAATGTCCAGTTTCAGCTTTTGTGTTACATGCATACATCAATGCTTGGCAGGTTGATCTATTACATAGTTGTTCTTGTCATATCCATTTGAACCTATGTCACATCTTAATAGATTTTTCATTTTAACCAAAACCCTGAAACAAAAAAACAAGCACACCCCTGGGACACTAACATACACAACTATGAATAATTTCAAATGATGAAGTTTATCCCTCCTAATAGGAGCAATTGCTCCAGATTGACAGCTATACTCACAGGCTTGAACTGACCAATAATTAAGGTTATCCATGCTAAGACACAGGATACAGCCTGTGCTCCTACTTACACTAAGTGCTGCCTGTTTTTATCTTAACTTTATTTCTTTCCCAGATGTAGAAAACAATGTGAAAGCTTTCAGAAAACATTATTTTCTAGCTATTGAAAAAAAAGTATTCTATTTTTATTGCCCTTATCAGCTTGTTTCCATAGAAACATGAAAACTATATACGCAGTTACCTTCAGCTACACGTTTATCATGTTTCAGTGTGAACATTTATTTCTCAAAGGAAAACATTTTCATTGCATTCAATGTTCATTTATTCACTTGCTTCCCCTTAAAACCTGTTGTTACATTAAACCAAGGGCCTTAATCTAGTCATTGCCCTATGCAAAAGTAAGTTAAAGCATATCAGTTTTACTCATATCATTCTCTTTCTCTGGGCTTTCTTCTCTTTTTATATTGCATTGCCTACATTTCTTAAAAATGAACAAGAAGAAAGAAAGAAGGAAAAAATGGTCACCATTTTACTTTAGTATCCATATTACACACAAAAATAACTGAAAAAGCGTTACTTTATAACATACAGTATATTATATAAAAATACTGTTAAGAACAAAAACTGTTTTACTTACAGTTACCTCTTTTCTTCCAAACATTAATTACATGAAGTAGGACATATTCTTTGGAGTTTCCTACAAGTTTAACAATGTCAAAAAAAGTCCAATATTTCCAGGTTATCTTGTTCTTCAGTATTTCGCAAATGTGATTGATGCTTTATAATCTCACATTTATTCATTAATTTCAGAGTTGCAGGTTTTCTTCCTGTTGATCTCCATCTCTCAACTTCAGTCTCTGGTTCATTTCCAACGTACTCCTGGTTCTATTAGTCAACTCCTGTGTTTTTTTTTCTGTCTCTCTAGCATTTTCCTTTGGAACATTGCAAAAGGTTTCACTGGCATAATCTCTCCATGAGCTTTATTATCAAAAGCAGAATCTGCTTCTGTTTGATAGCTTTTTGTTGGACAAATTTTGTATTTTCTTCCTTGCATGTTGCGCATCAAAAAATTACTTTGATGCCCCCGGAAGAAAATATTCTGAAGATAGCTAGATACAGAAGCTTGAATCTCATACCTGCTTCTCAACATTCCCTGGATTACTGGAATAAATGTAATCATCTGCTGCCTGGTGTACAGTGAGTAATCATTTTCCACAAACACTCTACTCTCTCCAAACTTTAGTAGTTTGTCCTTCTGACACAATTTTGCCAGAAACGACTCCTGCTGGAAGGATTGCATCTTTACTATTAGAGGTCCTGGCTGCTTTCTTATAGCCAGATCTGTACACAATGTGCCCTTTCAATTAACAACTACTGCAGTGGAATACCAGTCCAGTTGCTTAGTTGTGCTTTCATAAAACTAATACAGTCTGTTCCTTGCAGTTTATCTGGTATGGCTTAAAATCTCAGGTTTTCTCTATGTGCTCTGTCATCTAATTCTAACATTTTTTGAAATATCCCTTCTTCAGCAGTCTCATACTCAGCCAGCCTTTTCTTCATTTTGAACTCTGATTTTTACAGTTTATCAGCTCATCTGAATACCTGTTTAAACTTATTCCATTTTTCCAGCCCTTTATTTGAGTTGATATATTATTTCAATGTTTCATTTATTTTAATTAGCTCTGAGCACATTTGACTTATTTTTTTCCTTTAGGTTACTGGAAGTCATATCTTGCACCAAAGCTGGAGCTTGCACTACTTTTTTGCTTGAACAGCTGCAGGATTATTCCCAGCCAGTGTTTTCTCCTAACCTTTTGTGATTGATTTTCTTTCAGGTTATTTAAATTTCTTCTTTTCTGGCACCCAAGCAGTGAACTTACTATCCAGTAACTGAAATTTACCCAAAAAAGACAAATTCATCGAGTTCTCTTTTTTGAATTTTCATTCTCACACTGGTTGAGCTGAAATTAAGCTCTTACTCAGTTTGCAGCCATCTTGGAAGTCCCACTTATTTGAATTCTTGGCATGCTTCACTGTCTGCCCCAGTGCACACCAAACTAGATTATAATGTCTCTTTTTGGTCACACAGACTTGATAGGATCTTCAACATATTGTGAACAGTTGTTACAGAAACTCCTGCTTTGAAGTTTTATGTGTCCCAGTCTGTAGTACTTCATGCAGTTGCAGTTAGCCATCAGTTGTTGCATTATGATTGCAAGAAGCTAGACTGGCATCGTATATGTCAAGAGCTCTAACAGAACTACAGACAAGACATACATGCATAGAGAAAATAACATCAGCAATTATTTTAGAAGTTCAATGATTATATTTATGGTAAGTTAGTTAACAGTGAAATTAGAGCACAAGCCATTATGTTGCAGTTTAAGAGGTCTCCTGACAAGGCACCATCAGAAACGTAAAGAATGTTATTAACTTTGCAGATGTATGACATGTACATTTGGTACAAACTCAGAAAATTACATATAGCAGATACTCACAAGGTGGCTTCCCTCAATAATGCAACTAGGATTTTTTGCAGCTACTTCCTTCAGCAAAAAAGCTTCATGGACTAGAGAGCTGTTCCAGGGAAGGCAAAGAAATGCAGTTACTAAGAGATACTGTTATGAATCACTAGCTGGGACAAAAGAAGCCAGTGCACCTCCATATCCAAGTGTATTTTTACTGGGATAGCTTTTGTATATCCAGGGCTTGATGCTTAATGGAGGCAAAATCATAATTTCATGTCATCTACAAGATTCAGTGCTTCATAAAATTCATGAATCACCGTCAGGAATTACTAAATGTAAAGAACAAGCTCAAAATATCCCTTAATAGATGAAAATGTCAGAAGAGTTTGAGGAATGGATCCAGAAATATAGCATCTGCAACACTGTTTTATAAAAAAAAATGCATATGAAAAATGAATGTTACATGAAATACCAAATTGTCCATGGATGAAATTTTCTGTTAGTCTTTGGGTTATTTGTACTTAAAATTTAAGGGTTGAAAACCTTCATGGGAATGCAAGGGTAGGGGGTAGGCTTTTAAAGATCCTCATGGATCAATACCGTAGTAGGTAATAGGGTATGAACACCGTCATTACCTAGGGTATGAACACTGTCATTACCTTGGGTGTGTATATTACTTCAGATATTCTAAATCATTACAACTATATTATACTCTGTGTCATCCAGTGATAACTATTGTGAGATTTATTTTTGCTAACATGGAATACTTGATGAAATGATATCCAATAATGGTTTGCAGTTCATGAGTTAAGGGCTTAAAGCTTTTGTAAAAAAATGGCGTTTAAACAGTACATTTAATCCTTGATATAACAGAAACAGTGAAAAGGTAGGGAGAAAGGCATAAACAATTAAAATAGTTTATGAGAAAATGTGAAAGTTCGTCATGGTTGCTGTGCTATCCTTCAGTATACGAGTACAGAAATATCACTTCAAAGTGCAGAGTTTTCAACACTGTAGTTTGTGATAGGTAGATGACTAAAACCTAAGTTACTTCCAACTTTGAAAATAAGTAGAATGTAACTGATTTCCTAGAAAGAAAAGTAATGCAATTAGATTATTGTGCCAGAAATATCAGAAACTTGCTTGTGTTAAAGGAGGAAAAAGTAAAAATGTGTACAGATGTTGTGATATATGTACAAATGGTGCCATATCCTGCAAGTTGTAAAACTGAAGAACAGAAATCATATGATTTTAGAGATTTCAGTTTCTTAAATATAAAGGTATGATAAAGGGGGCATTTATATAAGATGAAGTGTGAGCAGGTTTGCCATTTGGTGATGAAAGTACCTCAAGAAACAGCACCTCAAGATGCCACGTGCAAGAGAGACAATAATCCTAATATTGTAAACGAAACTCATCAAAATGAAGATGTAAATGGTGACAGTATTAAAGCTCCAGATTATAAAATGTTCTTAAAGCTAAACAAATAGTAGTTCTAGAGAATTCTGCAGAGAAGAAGCAGTGCATAATTAAACAATATTCCATTTATGGTACAATAATTAAAACATGACCATCTAAAGTGACTTTGTCTGAATTATAGAAACTATACATTTGTAAACTGATCTTCAGATTTGCAAAGTGTTTTGTTTTTCAGTGCTTTTGCTCTTCACTGCCAGCCATCATCCCCCTAGTGACTTCCTTGGCCTCTCTCTTTCCTACAGGTGAAAGCCATTTGTGCATGACCATTATTTAGGTAGCCATTACATTTTTAAGCCCTATCTTCCAATTCTAATGGAGGCAACTTCACTGTCAAGTCCCCCATTGGTTCCACCAGTTTTCAGGCTGCCTTTCAAAAGATGGCTATTTGGGACCATACTGCACAACCTCTTAGAGCAAGAACTCTCGACAAAGCCATAAATAAAAGTGGAACAAAGGCCTAATAATAGGGACAATCTTTAAATATTGCTCTTACAAAATTAGAAAGTTGATTGAATAACAGGTTTTGCATTATCATGAATTTTCTGAAGGGTATGAAATCTGAAACTCAAATATCTGTCATTATTTTCTAACTTTAGTTTTTAATGATTTTGCCACTAATTTGTCAGAAAACCACAATTTTATAAAAAAACGGACCAAAATTATGAGGCAAAAATCTGGACATTCTGCGAATATCTATACGGTTGAGAGGTATGTGACTGGGACATAGTTATGGGTCCATCTGTCTGTGCCACTGAGCCAACAGTTTTCAATGTGTGTTGATACCAATGTTGCTATTTTCAAAATAAGGTTCTGAGTCTTAAAATCAGTATAACATAGCATGACAAAGGGGTAGTACATGTATAGTGTAACAAAAGCATACATTTAAATCAGTGCAACTAGTTCTAAATATGCAGCTTTTATTTACTATAACTTAAGCGAAAGTACACTACATCGAAAGTGCACTTTCGCAAAAGCCGGTTCTCCAAACCATAAAAAAACAAAAAAAATCTATTTTAAACAGTATTTTGCAGGGGGGCAAGTCACCCTGCATCCTCCATGTGGGGGGCTGTGCCCCTCACACCCCCCTACTTAAATATACTAACTCCAAGATCACACTACAGTGGGGAAAAGGATATATTTCCTTATCCCCACTGTAATGTGCTTTGGAGAACCAGCTTTTGCGAAAGTGCACTCTCAATTTAGTGCACTTTCACTTTAATGGGTTTGATCTTCTGGTTGTCGAGAAAGTGTGTTTTTGGCAATCAGAAATAGACTTGTGTATGTAATATATATATATATATATATATATATATATATATATATATATATATATATATATATATACATGCATATAGATGATATAATGAATAATCACCAATGAGATTGATTGCAACACAAGGCATTGAACAAATTCATCAGCGATTACCATTAACTGCAAGTAAAATCAATGGAAAGTAATCACAGATGTAAACCAATAGGTTAAATTTGTGATTAGAAAAAAAAAAAACAACGTTTCAATGGGGGACTTCACCCCTCCCAAGACACCTCTCATGGTCGCTCCACCCTAATACCTCAGAAATTAAATATACTAACTCCAGGATCACACAAACACAAAGAAAAAGGAAAAGCCCAGAAATTTTGTAATGGTCAATATAATGAATTTCAGCCTTTACATAATTCTACCAACTGCACTGAAACACATCAGCATTTCAGCATGCAGTGATAACTCATATAACACTCTATAGGTAGATAGATAGATATAGATATATAGGTTAGATATAATGGTTATACCATTATGAGGAGGAAGGTACATTATAGGGATGTATATCATATTATTGCCCAGTAGTCAGTATGAGTAGAGTTTCTGAAGACAAAATGCCCTGTGTCTCAGTCTCTTCATTCAGGTGTAATAACCTAGTATACATGTATTATAATAGGTGTGTCAAAGGTTCATGAGACTGACAGTAGTCAAAGGTAGTCAGTGTATGGGATAGCATTTCATGGATTTTAAGAATCAAATCCTTCAGGGACAGGGACAGCCAATATAGTGTGCAAAGGTGGTTTTCCAACAGTCAGGAAGCAATAAGAGAAATAAAATACCAACAATAGGCTAAAAATAAGGAAAGAACAAATTATCAGAACCTGAGGAACAATTTACTGTGAAATATAGTAGCTAACATCAGGTAATGTCTCAAAAAGCTTGACAACTTAGCCAGGGAAGGCAAACCTTGAGGTACGCATGCTTTTTGCTGTAGGAAACACTTAGTGGAGCTCCTGGGGGACAGGGCCATCCATGTGGTCTGGCAGACTGTCCCCATCCTTATTGCTTCACTCTCAGCTTTCCAGAGAATTAATGGGTTGACAGGGAATTAAAGGGCTGGACAGCCCTCACCCATGTTGGAAGGTGCCTGGCTTCTACCTCAAGGGAGGAATGAATGAGTTGATGGGGTGAAGGAAGTGGAGGCAGTGGGCAAGACGGTGTATAAGAAAGCTGGTGGGGTTGTTAGAAGGGCTTTCTGAAGTCATGCCTGGATGGAAAACAGTAGTTCACAACAGCTCTGACATGTGGCCTAAAACATAGCGACAGACTGTTCTGATTGATGACAGACTCTTATCTGGGGAAGTAACATCTCACCCGATGATAATCTGTTTAACTTGCAAAGCCTCTGCTCTACAGTGACGTGTATTTCTGCTGCATACCCCTTGTATCTCACAGGCTGAGTTCTTGCCTACTATGGAACTGAACTGTTTCATTCATGGAGATGGTATGCCTCATAGATGTTCACAGTGTCCCAGAAGGACAACTTTTTAATTCATTATGGGATACATGCATGTTTCTTACCTTATTGTTTTATAGATCATTTGTCAGACTTGAAAAGAACATTTCAGTTGATGACATTCTTTTTTGTTTGGTATTGCCTAATGCATTTCTTCAGTTTATTTTTGCATTATAAAGTCTTGATCTGGCTACTGACCCTTTCAGGTTACCAGATGTATTTACTCAAGTCCGAAGCAGTTGGACCTACTAATTGCTACCTTACCCCAAGGCTGTGGCCACTTATTTCATTCTGGCCAGAGAACCAATAGTAAAAGAATATGACCAAGCTTGCTTCTGGCCTCCAGCTAGGACTATGGTATTTTGATAGGATAATAGCACATTTTCTGTGGGGGGAAGGATGAAATCATCTTGATAAAGAAACACAGGCCTGTCCATAATAGGCTGTCAAGCAGTTTGGTTGAGTAGTAATGTTGTGAAGTCCTGCAGTGCCATTTTCCACAGTTCTACCTATAGGCATCATCAATAATCATAAACCTGTCTGAGCAGTGCACCAAGCACCAACAAAAATCCTTATCCACAAGTGCAGAAGCTCTCTTTACCCACTTCAGACAGTTGTCAGAAGAGCTGCATGGGTCATATTTGTAAATTCTGTTTCAGTAAAGCCTTATGTCATTCCCAGAGTGAGGTAACAAATAATGCAGGTATGCACCTTGTATCTGTGTACTGGGGTTAGGGGCCAGCCGCTACAAAATATTTGTAAATGCTCTGTCCAGTATGAGACCATATTTGAAGATTGACTTTGATACTTGCAAAAACACTGTCCTGCTTACAGATAAACTAATTTGGAGATGCATTATCCCATTCACAGTTGTATTATCTGATTTGAAGACCATGTTAACTGCAATTCTACCTTAAAATGTGCTTTCCCACCTGAAGATGTGCTGTGTCCCACCTAAGGTAACTTGTATGAGCCAAATATGAGATCTATTGTCCTACAGTGTCGACCTGAAAATTCACCAATGAGTTTTAAGAAGCAATGACCCACTTTGGTATATGCTGGCAAACTTGGTGAAGTACTTCCACTTGTAGACGCATTGTCCACTTGCATGGTGCATTGCCCTATTTGCTACACCTAGAACACATTCGACACTTAAAATTACACTGAGATGCAGTAGCATTGTCCTACTAGAAGACTGCTACACAATATGGAGGGCCAATGTCCAACTTACAGAATGATTGCCTGCTTGCCTATGGGCTGTTTCACTTGGAAATGCACAGTCTTGCTTAAGCATGCACTGCCCTACCTAAAGACTCAGAGGCAGGCTAGGAGTTGCATTATGCGATGCTGAAGTGCATTGTCTCCTTCAGACTGTGCTGTACTGTGGACTCCCCTCATTTCTCTTCATCTGTCTGTCACTGTCTCTCTCTCTCTCTCTCTCTATATATATATATATATATATATATATATATATATATATATATATATTAAACATATATGGGTCTACTTTGTATTATCAAAATGCCACTTAACTGAAAATCACATCCATGAGATGACTTTGCTGAAAACTTTATCATAATGAATATCTGAATCACTGGAGTTTTATTCAGGGGAACTAGCCACTTGACCACCACAAACACAAACAAACAAAAAAAATGAGTGGAAGCAACTCAAACCCACCCAAGTGGGTACCAACTCTGAGATCACACTATAGTGGAGAAAAGGGCAAAGGTCACCATGGTGGCCAAGTGGTTAGTTTCCTGAAGTAAAACTTTGGTGATCCAGGTTTTTGTTAAAGTTTTCTGCAAAGTCTTCTCATGGATTGCAGCTGACTGTATCAACTAGTGGTTTATGCTGTGGGCTGACTGTTTCACTGGGGATGACTTTGCAATCATGGATTCTACCCCTGTGCCTTTTCCTTACTAGGAGGAAGTCTACCTGAGTTGCATGTTGCATTTTGGCTATTCTTGTATGTGATCTAGTGACTGTTTCTCTTTCTGAACCATGTGTTGGTAATATCAAGCCATTTGCCAGACAGATAGGTTCAGTGCAAATTTCTCCCCTCCCTCATAAGTTTGACCAGCTGTATCTGTAAGGCTAGGATGGAAAAATCACATCACTCATAATACATTGGACATTGGGGATCTGCTGACCCTCCTTGATCACAGTTCGGTTTTTGTAAAGGCAGATCCTGCCCCTGCCTCTGTTGTTGACTTTCTTTGAGACAGTCACTAGTGCCATCGATGAGGGCAGGGTCCACACAGCCTATTTGGGGACTTGGCTAAGGCCTTTGACACAACCACACACTCTGGCATCATTGACAAGCTCAGCAGCTAAATGTAAAATCATATGTCACAAGATGGGTAGCAAATTGGCTAAAAACAGAACCCATAAGGTTAAAATTGCTGGGTGTCCAGTTATGTCCTCACATTTTCTCTCCTATAATTCCGCCGATGTAAAGGCATATAAGAAGCAGATATGGATGACTGAAACTGGATGGGGAGGTGACTGGGTGCCCACATGTGGATTCCATGAAAGACACCACTCACCCACGGACAACACAGAAAGGTCTCACTAAAGCTAAAAGAACGATTAAAAATGGGGAGAAAAAAAACGCGTAAAAATGTATAGTATCCCTTTGGGAAAACAAAACAACAACCCACTGAATAACCTAGTGAAGCCAGAATATACTGAAGATGTAATCAGAGACCTGGGAGAAGTCGATACCAGTGACCTCTCCTCTCCAAACTGACAACCATGTTGCCAAAGTGGTCATCTTTCCTTTCTCATCATCTCATCTCAGGAGGATCAGATCATCTCAATCATCTCAGTCATCTGCTCCTCTATTCTATCCCTCCTGTCAGGCCCATGATTGAATATGCTCCTCCATTTGGGATGTATCTCACCCGCAGGCCTCAACAAGAGGAGATTCAGTAGAACCTCATCGATGTGCCCACCCAGCTAATAAACATGTGCCTCAGTTACTATTCAGAAGAAACTCCGCCTTGCCCAGCATAGGGGTCGCTCAGAGGTGATTTGTGCCCAGGCCAACATACCATCAGCCAACCAGGACATGGGATGGCTCCCATCTCAAAAAACCCAAACCCCCCCACCCACACCATGAACTAAAAGAACAAACACTCTGCACAAATATGAATAGATAGATTCATAGGACAGAGGGGTTACCCACAGAGGAGGTTACCCTCCCAGTTCACGTCCTAGTCAGTTCGAGACAGAGCCCTTCATTGGCACTGTTCAAGAAAAAATATTCGATGCATGGATGGGGCATTCTCAAATTTACGTGAGTGTCACTGTCAGTACTACTACTAGTTTACTTAATAGTTAACTAAATAATGGGGTTCATGTGTAGAGACTAAGAGAGCACAACTATATGTATGGGGTGGTGGAAAGCCACTGTCACTGTTGGCTAGGCTTATAAATGCCCCCGGGCAGATAGCCTAGTACACTACTATGAAACTATGAAACTATGAGAAGTCTAGAATGGCTTTTCCTTCTTTATTTCTGTTGCCCCACCCATGTGGACCTAGGTAGTCCTCATTTCCTGCTCTGTCTGTCCTGATATGTGCATTCAGCCCATTACCAACACCAATTCATATTGACCTGTTTTATCTAGTAGGTCCTGCAACTGCTTTCTGAATGCACTCTTTTCACAACCCTGCTGTGGGGCATTGGTTGAGATTATGAATACTGTTCTGGAGTCTGATAGCCATGAGTCTGTCATTAATTCTGATGCTATCTCTCACTGCCTTCTGAAGCTTCTCTCTCACCACAATTCCTACACTATTTCTAGCCTGTCCCCCTCCTGAGTAGTAGAGTCTGGATCCCAAGCCAAGTGGCTTTCCTGCATTGCCCTTCGATCTCGGCTCTTGGATACATAGGATGTCCAGCCTCCTCCATATCATCATGCCATCCACTTCCAAGCTGTGTCGTAGCAATTCTCAGTTAATGTTTGGCAGGTTGGTTGGTTTTACATCCAGCTGTCGCTCAACAGAGCTATCCCAGGTAATTCAGGCTGGGCAACTAGACATCAGCTGGCAAGTAGCTTATTGACCCAGGGCTGCTGGGCTTTATGGCAGGCACACACTGGCCAATAGGGGCACATATAACCCTCCCACCATTAGCAAGGGTCCCTGGCGTAGGTCAGAGTTGGCCAGGTCCTCAACCCACTTATCACCAGTAACTACACATGCCCATTTTGGCAACATTAGTCAACATGACCGAATCACCTAGAGCCATATTTTACACCGAGTGGCTAGCCCTGCCATGGCATGCAGTCTGTGATCTGTGTTCTCCTATCTTGAGGATACTGCGCACCACAGTAGATGCCCATAGCTGTTAGTCTGTAGAACTCTTCCCCGTATAGGGCACCATGTAGAGTCTGTGCTGCTGCTACAGCTCCATTCATTGGTGAGTTTGAGATGGAAACACTTGGCATTTTTTTTTGGACATGGGAGAAACTCCACAGAGACACAGGGTGGAAATGCAAACTCCAAACAGGCATTGGTTGGAGGTCAGGACCGAACATTGTACCTTGTGCATGGGATGGGAATACCTTAACTATTATGTCAACTGGTCTCTTGTCCCCCCCACCATCAATTTTATTAATTCATGAGGTGTATGGTTGGCTGTTTATGGGTGAATATAGTATGATGCAATGTTTAATGGAGATTTTGTGGTCAGCAATAGCAGTGTGACAGTCTGTAAAGTTAATTCTGTTTCAAGTGAAAATAGCTAATCGGAAATGGCATTTGCACAAATTTCAAGAAAAAGGTATTTTTCTGGATGGTGGCTTTGCCCCTCACATCTCCATTTGGGGACCACTCAAAAACTTATTATAATCAACTTCACAGTTAGTGTTCCTCAAGTGAAAGGAGGGTTCCCTTAAGAGTAAGTAATGTGGCTAATTTAAACATTCATAATATTTACATTACTTACACTGTTGTCCATTACAACTGCGCTGCACTTCCAACTTTTTAATGCAAATTTTCTGAAAAACCTAGTATAAGAGGTTTGATTGAAGAATTCCTTCCTAGGCTGTACTGTTGTCTGTTTAGCTGATTAGTTTTCCCATCCAAAATCCAATTGCTTTTTATAGGTGATTATATTTAAGCATTGTTTTTTAAAAAGATACAAATGCATTATTACACCTGATCCCATAGGCAGTGTCATTTGTGTTTGCTAATCACTGATACTGTCTGGTTATTTATTTAGTTACTTTCTGTTTTCTGAATTCTGTTATTCCTGATGTTTACAGACTTGTGCTGAACTTAAGAAAAGGGGTCTGATTTGATATGACTTTCGGTCTTTTCAGTACTGGGACATAAATAAATAAGCCTGACTGTTTATTCCCTCACTAAGACTTTCACTACTGAACTGTCAGAAAGAAGTGCTGACAATATTTTGAGAATGATCATCTACTGTGGAGTTCACACAATTTCTTGGAAAAGATTTTTGAATCTACTGCATAAAATACAAAAACAATGTACAAATACTTGCCCACATCCAGGAAGCACATGGATTATTTTCAGTTTATTGAAATTTCTAAGATTCATATTTCTGGAGCTGTACTTCTCTTAAAGGAACTTAAGAGAAAAATTACCTTTTTCATTGTCAAAATAAAAGATTAGAAATAGAAGTGTTTAGCATATTCTTGTACAACCATATCAGCAGTTATTCAAATATTTTAACATAAGATTTTTTTCTTTTTAAAATATGTTTTGTAGCCTGATGAGCTTTCTCCACTTCACATGTTCCATCCTCTTCCAGTCATAACATGGATAATTTTTTATTTTGAGCCACTTCTCCAAACGGGGGCCATAATCACTTTCCATCCCAGAAGAGATCTATTTTATATGATGGCAGCATTCCCATACAGGTACCTGAAGCACTGAGAAACAGGTCAGAGTACAGCCCCTACATGCTCTGTGCTCCATCAGTGTGTGAATGTAGTGAGCAGTGAAGCGACAAAACTTTCCCATGAACCCTTGCAACTGACATCTGGGCTGCCAGTGAAGTTCACTATAGTTGCACTCACTCTACAGGTAAAACAGACATCCTTAAGCTTTCCTTTCTTTCTGTCCACCTGCTGACTGCCTCTGCCTGGCCATTTTTTCTGATGTCTGGATACATTACTGACCACATTTCACTGCTGTACTATTTAGATGTCTTGCAAGCAAATGGCAGAGGATTAGTGTTTAAGTTAGCTGTGTTAATGATAGGAGGCAGCAGGCTGTGTTAACTTGAGGGAGGCTGAGGCTTAGGCCAGAAAGCCACAAGTCAAAAAATATTTCAGAATTAACAAAAAGTGGTGGGTTTTTCACCAAAATATTTGTGTGTGTGTGCATGTACGTGTGTGTGTGTGTGTGTGTGTGTGTGTGTGTGTGTGTGTGTGTGTGTGTGTGTGTGTGTGTGTGTGTGTGTGTGTGTATCTGTGCATGTACATGTTGAGTGTGTGTATCTGGAAGAGCATGAAATTGCACCAAATGCATGCTCGTTAAGCATATGAAATGTGAATTTAAGGCATTAAAAACATCATGTTACTGAAGTGCTTTTCTACTGAACCACTGAAATGTCATTGATGTCAAAACTAACTGATTAGTACAGTCCATGGAGTTACACACTTCCTTACAATTATGTTAGCATGGAGTTACATACTTCCTTAAAGCTGTGTTAGCATGGAGTTACATGCTTCCTTACAGCTGTTAGCATGGAGTTACATGCTTCCTTGGAGCTGTGTTAACATAGAGTTACATGCTTCCTTGCAGCTGTTAGCATGGAGTTACATGCTTCCTTACAGCTGTGTTAACATAGAGTTACATGCTTCCTTACAGCTGTTAGCATGGAGTTACATGCTTCCTTACAGCTGTGTTAACATAGAGTTACATGCTTCCTTACAGCTGTGTTACCATGGAGTTAATGAATAAGAGTAAGCAGGGGTTGGAGTCCAAAAATCAACCACATGGAAGGTGCAAGGGGGTGTAGCTTCCCTAAAAAAACTTTCCTTGATTTCAGATGGTTGTTTGCTTTTGGCAGATGTGTGTGTGTGTGTGTGTGTGTGTGTGTGTGTGTGTGTGTGTGTGTGTGTGTGTGTGTGTGTGTGTGTGTGTGTGCACATTCGTTCACATACAAGCATGCATGTGCACAGAGTTGGGGAGTTCATGGTGCATATACAGTTTTTGTGATGATGTTCTTGTACCTCTTGTAACAGTTACATACTCTGAACATTAATTCAGATTCACCTGTTTGCTTTTAGAGTGTGATTTGTGACACAGCTGTTTTTATGTTAGAGTTTTCAACCATGTTTTAGCATTAATTAACAAGTTACACCATGCCAACCACTGCACATTTAAAAACAGAGGGGAAGTAAACAAGACAACGAGAGAAATGTTGCAAGATTATTTCATCAGATTTCACAAGAATACATGCTTTATAAATCTGAGCTGTAGATACATTAAATTAAAAAGTGATAATTTATTTTTCAATAATTCCAAGAGAATTTGAAACTGCATAAGAAACAGTTTTCTTGAATGTTTCCTTGGTATTCAATGGCGTAAGATACATAATAGCCCATGCAACCAGGTGATATGGTAGGTGACTTTTAAATATTACTGTGTCTGCATTCAAATAATTTCCCACCATTCTCACCTCAATATTTTCATTTTAGTCTAACTTAAAAATATAGCTTTGTAGAAAATTTTATGGAGTTTTGGTTAAAAATGACCAGCCAGATTCTGTTTCTTTACGTTCCTTGAAGCTGGCTTCATAATATTCCATATTTAGCATTCCTTCTGGCACCCACAGGTTAGCAACACAGAGAACAGTTTAAGGAAACTGCTGCAAGATCTGAATAGAGGTTGCCAAGTCTGTGGTGAGCTCTGTGTCTCAAGCTTTAGGGTCTGTTCATAATCACATCTAAAGTAAGGATTCCCTATCTGTTCCTTTCTTATCTTTGTTTTATTCAAAATCCCATGGACAGACATCTGGATTTTTAACTTGTTTAGGATTAAGACACTCTCTGTACTCCATACTTTCCCCATGCTTGACTTTCTCAGTATTGCTGGGAGCTGTATCGTGTACTTCCCATGGACATACATCTGCCAACTTACTGGCCTGACTAGTGTCTTCTTTTGTTAACTTTGGCTCTTCTGTTTCCCAGGGACATACATCTGATACCTTTTGGCTGCTTTTCTCCTGCTTTCTTGAGACAGCCTGAGTTTGCTCGACTTCCCAAGGACACACTTCAGCAATTTTGCTCAGTTTAGGTTCTTCACACTCCCAGGGGCACACTTCTTGTTTGCTGCATGGCTTCTCAAGTTTTTCTTGCGCATTATCTCCTAGGCTTACAGCTCCAGCAGTTTTGTTGACAGTTAAGTCTTCAGCCTCCCATGGGCACACTTCTGCCTTAATGCTGTCCTCACTACTTGTTGTACCTGCTTTGGTTTCCATGGCTGCCCAAGGATGAACCTCCATTGTTTTCTTATTAGTAAAGGTGACTGGTTTACTTTTCATAGTATCAGTTTCCTCCCCTTCCCAAGGGCACACCTCAATGAGTTTGTCATTTACTTTGTTCAGCCTCCCCACTGAGGACTTTGGCTCTCCATCACTGCCTACTGAGCTCTGTTTGCTGGAAGACTTTTCCATTTTTCTTTGTAAGGCATCTGCTTCCTTTTTAGTAGCCCCAGTTTTGTTCTGATTCCCATCCTCCACGCCCCATGGGCACACTTCATCTGCTTTGCTACTGCCTAAACATCTTGCTTGTATTTCATCTGCCCCACTTGGGCAAATTTCAGCCTTTTTACTGACTGGCTTATTTGTTTCCTTTGGTGTAACCTGATCTATTTCAGCTTCCCATGGGCATATTTCAGCTTTTTTACTGTCTAGCTTATCTCTTTCCTTTGGTGTAACCTGATCTATTTCAGCTTCCCATGGGCATATTTCAGCTTTTTTAGTTACTGTCATACTGGTTTGTTTGGGTGATACCTTATCTATGTCAGTGTCCCATGGACATATTTCAGTCATATTAGTGACTGGCATGACTGTTTGTTTTGGTGTTACCTTATCTACATCAGTTTCCCATGGGCATATTTCAGCCTTTTTGCTAACTGGCATATCTGTTTGTTTTTGTGTTACCTTATCTATGTCAGCATCCCATGGGCATATTTCAGCTTTTTTACTGACTGACATATCTATTTGTTTTGGTATTACCTTATCTCCATCAGTTTCCCATGGGCATATTTCAGCCTTTTTACTAACTGGTATATCTGTTTGTTGTGGTGTTACCTTATCTATGTCAGCATCCCATGGGCATATTTCACTAATCTGACTGTCAGTTTTTGACAATTCCCTTGCCACAAGTTTTAGAGCCTCACCATTCTGTGGATGTACTGATTTCATGTTTGTTGCCTCATTTGTGGAAGTGCCATCTTCAACATCCCAAGGGCAAATTTCTGCTAAGTTGGCATCAGAAACTTTATTTTTTCCTGGTTTAATTTCAGAAAGATCCACCATTTTACTGTTGTTGTTAGACTGGCTGAGGATATGTTCATCAACATCCCAAGGGCATACTTCAGCTAGTTTGTTTTGGGAGGTTACTGCTTTTTCTTTATTCTCACTGGATTTGCCATCCTGTTTTGTTGTGTTACGGAAAGGCATTTTTTCCCCCAGATAATTACTTTCTGATGTACTGGAACTCTCTTTCAGAGTTTTACTTCCCTCTTCTTTGCCTAATTCTTTTTGGCTATGATTTCTTTCTTTTGTCTTGCCACTATGGGTTCTATCTTTCTCTTTCACAGAGTTCTTACTTTTTCCTGGTGTCATTAGATTTTTCATGGACAATCCAAAGCCCTTACCTGAACTTCTGTGAAAGGGGCTTCTTGAACTTTTTACTTTGAGAGATGAACTTCCAGACAAATGAGGTCCTTCTGAAGACACGGACTGAGACCTTTTGTCAATGTGCTTTTCCTTTTTATCAGTGTCAACATTATCTGTACTGACGTGATCCCATGGACAGACTTCTGCACTTATGCTTGATTCTGTGAAGGAGCTGCCTTTCAGAGAAGCCAGAGAATGTCCTTTTGCATTATCAAGTGATTTACTTGGTAAGTCTGACTCAGGAGATTTCTCAGTTTTGCCAGGAATCCCGCTGCTATCCCTGTGGTGCAATTTATCTAACTTAGTTGACTCTTCTGACTTTTCTTTCTCACATTCTATATGGGCCCTGGAAGCTGTATCGTCTGTACATGGTCCAGTTTGAGATTGTTTGGGTAACTCCTCTTGAGTTTCCCAAGGGCATACATCACTTCGGGCTACATTGTTCTGATTTGAGCTTTGGTGTTTCGCTGCATGCTCTGGCATCTTCTTCTTGCTGGCATCATGAAGCTTTCCTGTCCAATGAGAACTGTCCACACTGTTACATTTCAGTGGTGCATAGGTGACATGTTTTTGAATTTTGTTATCACTTGGTGGTGGCATATCCTGCATTTCCCAAGGGCACACTTCTGCTACATCAAAGCTTTCTTTAAGAAGTGAACTTGTTTGCCCTTGTAGAATTTCCCCTAGTGTCTGCTGCTGCAGAGGAGTTGTAGACCCTTTATCACTATCTTCAGAACTTTGTAAGTTTACCAAGGACTGCACTTCACTGGGTGGCGGTCCAGTTGATACTTTGTTACTGTCATCTTTTGTTAGTTTACAGTTATCTTCTAGGCTATATGCCTTTGATGTCAGCAAGAGCGCCTTCTCCTTTGCACTTGCTATGACGCTGAGAGACTTTTGTAAGTTGAACGGTCTTGGATGAAGTGGCTTTTTGTCGGATGTTAAATTGTGTGCACTGGCAGACTTGCATACCAGAGGAGCTGCATCAAGTGAATCACTGTCTGATTTCTCTGAGGCTTTTTTGGCTAACTTCTTCCTCATTAAAGAATCTAGTAGGGATGTGTCTTTGCTTGTGGCTTCAAATTTTTGTGGTGTACACTCCCCCTCATCCCGTACGTGGTCATATGTACTGTGGGACTTCCTTAGCGAGAACACTTTGTGTTTCAGAGAGTCATCTTTTACTTTCATGCTTGAACTTGTGTTATCAATGAGCTTTTTCTTGTAGGAGCCCGAGTGGCTCCCTCCACCAATGGAACCATCCCTCTCATCCCTGCTGCACTGACGGCTCATAGACTCGGGAATCTCTGTGATACGTCTCATGATTGAGCGTCCTAAGCCTTTCCTAGAACTCCTCTTTTTCTGCAGATGGGGGTTGTTAGCTGTCATCTTCTTAGTTTTGTGGACTTCAAGCTGGGCATACAGTTTCTTCAGCTCTTCCTAACAACAGCAAAAAACGTAAAGACATTAACTAAACATAGTGTTTGCATATAAAGTTCTCACTTTATTTTATATAGTAATTATATAGAGAAAACAAAACTATTCCATTCCAGTTATGACATATATTCTTATAAGCACTGTTACAGCTGATTTCTTAGAAATTTGCTTTCTGTGTGTGACTGCAGTCATTACCTTGTGAATGTTATTTTGCTGCTTATGTACTTCTTTGAATGTATTGTTTTACTGTTTCATGTACAGTTACTATACTAGACACACTTTTCTGTTGTTGAGTCAGATTTCATCAGTAAATTATGTGTTTTTGTCTGTTTATTGCATCCCTTAATGGGTAATTAAACTGGTCCATGGACCCATTTCAGCCTCAACCCCATCCAAAAAGACAGAGACAAAAAAAAAAAAAAATACAAGTTGAATTTGCAATAAAACAGAAAAATTTACCCAATATACATTACTCATATTTTAGGTGCATGCATACACTGAAGTAATACAGTTAAATGAGAGCACCATGGACTTCATTTACAAAATATACATTTAAAGTACATTTTTGCCAAAAAGGTCTAAATAAGTAAAGGCAATGTTAGTTGCAATATGTATGGTCTTAACAGGGTTAGTTATTATAGGGCAGCTGCGTTCTGTTTGCCTTTGGAACAGGCTGTTCCCGAAAAGGGGTTCTAAGAACAGTTTAAGTACCCAGTTAAAAAATAATACAAAAGCAAATAAACAAATGCAGTCCTGAAAGTTGTTGTTGTCTTTCGGCTTTTCCCGGTTAGCGGTCGCCACAGCGGAACTCCGGTCTGCTAATGATTGGCAGTAGATTTTCAGGAACGCCAAGGTGCCAGCTCGACGTTCAAAGTTCAACAAAGGCACGCCCATTTACGCATGTCTTTCGAACACCCACCCAACCGTGGGGAGGACATGCATACTCCACACAGAAGGCACTCCCCACACTCCAGCCAAGAATCGAATGGGAGAACCTCTTGCTGTGAGGCAGCAATGCTGCAATCCTGAAAGGAAAGTACTATATTCCAAAGATGAACACCTCAGACAACAAGCCATGGAGCCTCACATTTCATACAAGATACTGAGTGCCCTTATTTCTAAATTGTGGGAATTTAGAGGTAGTAATAGATGGTAAGGGGTGCAGGTGGTAAAGTCCCCTACTGAGGCAGTGCTAGTAAAAGTGGAGGGTGAAGACCTCCCACAGACAATGACTGTTAGAAGTTTTCAGTGCTGTTTGGATAGCTGCAATCAGTCAAGCATTAGGGAAAGCATTTATTTTTGGAAGAAAATACAATATTTCTTCAAAGAGTGGGCTTTTTAAATTCAGACCATGTATACGAGTTGTACTGTATACATGGCATAAGTATTTCTTACCAGTATCACCTTCTGATAGCTGTAGTTGTTTACTAACTATATAATGGACTTCACTACAAGACTACATGTCAGAGCAGTCTGATACTTTGGTCCAAAACGTACACAGTTAAGTAATTTAAAATTAATTCATGAAGTGTTTTACATTATTTATTCAGTGATGGCAACACAGATGCCACTGAAGGACAGTAGAGTATGTGTTGGCGGGAACAAACGGATGGATGAGAACGTGATTAGGTGACTAGAAAAAAGGTAGAGAGAAGGAACTCAATTCTTTGAAGAGATAAACTATTAGGCTTATATCATCTGCTTCCCGCTGTTGTAGAAGACTTAGCATCAGTGAGTACTGAACCACTGGCCACACTGTGTATTCTTAGTAACTGGAGTAGTGCTGTAATATTGGTAATTGAAGAGGTTTGCCCCTTTACAGAAAACGGATATAGGAAGCAGTCAGGCAGTTATCACTTGTACGACTCAATTTCATTCCAGGAATGGTTATGGAAAAAGGCTTGAAAGATGAGCTCATACAGGTTCTGAGTTGATTATCTTGGCTGCTACCACTGATACCAGGGGTACAAGTTCACAGAGCAGGGATTGTCCTCCAATTCAGACTGACTCATATCTATAACTGAATCATCAGTGAGATGGATAGGAAGAATCCCTTGGACATGGACTCTATGGATTTCAGGAGAGCCACTGACAAAGATGTTAGATGGAGAGTGAAAGAGTATCAGAATGGAGGTCCAACCTTTTAAAATGGATAGGAAACTGGCTGTCTAGGGGTAAACATGGGATTATAATTGCATGAGAAGTTAGTAATAGGGAGCCCAGGGTTCAGAGATTGGGAGGGTCTGTTTTAGTATCTCTGTGTCAGATATCCTACTGGAGTTAGGGAACCCCATATATTTCACTATGATTGGAGACTATGATTAGTTTAAATGCTGATGATATAGAACTGGGTGTGTTAGTCACATAGGTGAGAGGTCAGTCTCCAGACAGATATGTAATAGCTTATAGACTGCTGAGTGAATGGAGGACAAGAATGACTCAATGTAAGAAGCGCAAAGTTATGCCCTTTGGTGGGATATAGGGAAAAATAAATTATTGGTAGGATGACCCCTATCAAAACAGAAGAGGAAAAGGATCAGGGGTCATAATGTGTCTTAAACTGACTCATGCTATACAGGACATAAGGGCATTGATGCAGCCATCACAATAGCATGATGTGGAGTTTGGATGCAGTGGTCATTATCTGGTATAAAGGACTGAGCACCTGTACAAGGAGAAAGAGCACTGATGAAGCCATCAGAATAGCATGATGTGGAGTCTGGATGCAGCAGTCATTATCTGTTGTAAAGGACTGAGCACCTGTAGAAGGCAAAAGGGCACTGATGCAGTCATCAGAATAGCATAATGTGGAGTTTGGATGCAGTGGTCATTATCTGTTGTAAAGGACTAAGTCAACACCTGTACTAATGCCTACATTTTTGGAGAACATGCCAAAGAAGATAAATTACATGTCTAGAAAATGCTGACAAGAAGTTATGAGAAAGCTGAAGCAAAGCTGAATAGCTGTAGTATGAAGAGTGACTTCAGCAACTGCCTACTTGTACATTAGAAGAAAAATGGGGTAAATGATGCTGTCTAGATATACCACATTGTTGTGGGGGAAACAGGAAGTGTTATGTAAGGGCAAAAGTAATTTCAATAATTTCCCTGGTACAAGATAAAATAAAAACATCTCACTTTGTTAAGGAATACAAATTCTTCTTCTTCAAAATACTGGCGTGAACAGTATTCAAAGATTAAGGACAGTACTCACAGATTACTACAGTACTCATAGATTATGGAACTAACACATTACAGAAGTACTCACAGATTACTACAGTATTCACATATCATGACAGTTTTCTCAAATTGCTGCAGTATTCACAGATTACTCCAAAACTCACAGATCATGACAGTACTCTCAGAATGTGACTGTACTCACAGATTACTACAGTACTCACAGATTACTACAGTACTCACAGATCATGACACAAACAGATTATAGCAGTACTCAGAGACTATGGCTTTATTCATAGATTATGGCACTAAGATTATAGCAGTACTCAAAGACTATGACTTTATTCATAGATTATAGCACTAACTGATTATAGCAGTACTCAGATTCTAACAAGATTCTCAGATTGCAGTTGTTCTCTTAGGTTACACAGCACTCACAGATTAAGGCTGCATTTACAGATTGCAACAGTACTCGCAGATTTAGTCACACATTTCACTTCTTGTGTACATTTTATCATGCCTGCAGACCATGCTCAAGCATGTTATTAAAAGTAAGTAAATCGTGTAAGTGCATACTAAGTTTATGTACAATATTATGCAAGTTTAATTGTAATTGCATACACTACATTTTTGTGTCGTATTATGTAGCTATGTCTGTTACTACTAGTGTCTTGTACTCATGCCTTAAATATACATATTTTTGTAGACTATTAATGGTTTGCAACAAGGCTAGTAAACATCTTACGATAGTATTAAAATCTGTCAAGACTAAACCTGAAGTGAAATTAGTTAATGATAAAAACTGCAGAAAGTTTTCCTGCTATGTAAACAACAGCAAGCAAGCTAAGTCTTGGTCAGTTGGGCAGACTGGGCATAATATCAGATTACTTTTTGCGGCAATTAAAATTGCAAATCTGTTTAATTTCTATTTTGCAATTTGTAATGGGGTCTCTTTTAAGAGTAAGGTATAAGTGGAATAAATGAAATCATGACAGATACAATCTCTGTATCTTTGAACAAAATTAAGAGCTGTTGTAGTCCAGGGCCTGACAATTTCCCTGGTTTCTTTATGAAAGAAATAATGACATCCGTTATTACACTCCTAACCATGTAGTTTATTCACATACTATTTACCAGTTTTGTTCCCCATAGTTTGAACTGTGGAAATGTTGTTTCATTCCACAGAGGAGGAGCTTTCAAATCACTGTCCCATTAGTATGATACCCCTTATAAGTAAGTGTTTTGAAAGATGCCTGATGTTAAAATTGGCTCATTGGTTGATTTATAAACTTTTTTTGAATCAACTAATATGGTCATGGACCATAGTATTAGTGCAGTGGTGGTATTGCCACGGACCATAGTATTAGTGCAGTGGTGGTATTGCCATGGACCATAGTATTAGTGCAGTGGTGGTATTGCCATGGACCATAGTATTAGTGCAGTGGTGGTATTGCCACGGACCATAGTATTAGTGCAGTGGTGGTATTGCCACGGACCATAGTATTAGTGCAGTGGTAGTATTGCCACGGACCATAGTATTAGTGCAGTGGTGGTATTTCTGAATTTGTCTAAAGCTTTCAGTATCACTCTTCATCATGATAATAGGCTCCATGATTGACATGTCTGTGACTTCCTTAATTATTAAACAAACTTCCACTTGAAGAGTTAAGATTAGTAACTATATTTTAGACTGGGTACGTATCAAGGCTAGAGTTCCACAGGAGTCAGTGTTGGGACTGATCCTTTTCAACATGGTCTTTCCCAAAGTCCTCTGTCTAGTAATTTCTAGATGGCAAAATATGCTGATAATTTAAAATTGTTACTTTAATAACAAAGCAGTAGCCGTTTAAATTTACATTAACTATCTTAGTTTAGCGAATTCAGGGATGATTGACAATGGGTTAAAAATTAATCAAGGCCAAAGTGGTCTAATGTACTTTGATAGATTTCAGCCTATGTTGGGTCTGTTGTTGGATGACTGTATTATTTATTTATTGACATTTGATTACCGGGGAAGTCTGACTGGGTAGGAGTCTATTGTCAGCAGGGGCCCACAGAGAAAAACTCCAAAGTATTATAAAACATTTTAAAAACAATAATTTTACAGTCTTCAAAAATAATACAAAATAGACCTACAGTTTAGATAATTGTATGAAACTAGACATAATATGAAAACATTGGTTAAAAATAGATACAACTTATATAACAATGATTTAATATTTAGAGAAATCTTACCAGTTTATAGTAAAATTAAAGGTAAGTTAGTCTAATACAAACAGGAATTGCAATATGAAGTGAGAGAAAAGCAGGCTTATGGTATATTTAGAGAGAAAGCCAGGGGGAGAAATTGATAAACGTAAGAAAGTCAGTGAGGAAGGGAGAGTAAGAACATGTAAGGTAAGAATAAGTACTTGTTCACATTTAGGGATATAGTTTATCTTGGTGTTGAACAACAACAGAGACAACTTTTGGCTAGGACGTCTTTCAGAGTGGTTTTGAAAGATGGAAGGGAGGGTATTGACCTGATGGATAGAGATAAGGGGTTCCAGGCCTTAGCAACATTGTACAAGTGCAGACAATGCCCAGCAGATTTGATAGGTTTGTGGACAGACATGAGTGTTTGGTCATTGAAAAGTGATGACTAACTGGAAACATAGTCGTGTAGTATGTTATTTAGTGCTGGACAAGCAGATGGATGCTGGATACTTTTATAGGTGATCAGAAACTGTGTATAAAATACTGGTGTGAACAGTATTCAAAGATTAAGAACAGTACTCACAGATTACTACAATGATCATAGATTATGGAACTAACACATTACAGAAGTACTCACAGATTACTACAGTATTCACATATCATGACAGTTTTCTCAAATTGCTGCAGTATTCACAGATTACTCCAAAACTCACAGATCATGAGAGTACTCTCAGAATGTGACTGTACTCACAGATTACTACAGTACTCACAGATTACTACAGTACTCACAGATCATAGCAGTACTCATAGATCATGACACAAACAGATTATAGCAGTACTCAGAGACTATGGCTTTATTCATAGATGATGGCACTAAGATTATAGCAGTACTCAAAGACTATGACTTTATTCATAGATTATGGCACTGATTATAGCAGTACTCAGATTCTAACAAGATTCTCAGATTGCAGCTGTTCTCTCAGGTTACACAGCACTCACAGATTAAGGCTGCATTTACAGATTGCAACAGTACTCGCAGATTTAGTCACACATTTCACTTCTTGTGTACATTTTATCATGCCTGCAGACCATGCTCAAGCATGTTATTAAAAGTAAGTAAATAGTGTAATTGCATACTAAGTTTATGCACAATATTATGCAAATTAATTGTAATTGCATACACTAAATTTTTGTGTCATATTATGTAGCTATGTCTGTTACTACTAGTGTCTTGTACTCATGCCTTAAATATCCATTTTTTTGTACACTGCTAATGGTTTGCAATAAGGCTAGTAAACATCTTACGATAGTATTAAAATCTGTCAAGACTAAACCTGAAGTGAAATTAGTTAATGATAAAAACTGCGGAAAGTTTTCCTGCTATGTAAACAACAGCAAGCAACCTAAGTCTTGGTCAGTTGGGCAGACTGGACATAAAATCAGACTACATTTTGCGGCAATTAAAATTGCAAATCTGTTTAATTTCTGTTTTGCAATTTGTAATGGGGTCTCTTTTAAGAGTAAGGTACAAGTGGAATAAATGAAATCATGACAGATACAATCTCTGTATCTTTGAACAAAATTAAGAGCTATTGTAGTCCAGGGCCTGACAATTTCCTTGTTTCTTTATGAAAGAAATAATAATATCCGTTATTACACTCCTAACCATGTAGTATATTCACATGCTATTTACCGGTTTTGTTCCCCATAGTTTGAAATGTGGAAATGTTGTTTCAATCCACAGAGGAGGAGCTTTCAAATCACTGTCCCATTAGGTATATTAATAGAGAACCACAGTAATACAGTGTATATAGAGAGCCATATAGAGCAAGTTGTGACATAGTACTACATTAAGCACAGCATAAGACTATGACAGTAAACATTCATGGGATTAACCAATATGTTAAAAGAGTGGTATAAATATGCCAAAACACCAGCAACTGACATTGCATACTTGTTTTAAGGGCACAGGCTCAACATACATAAAGTTATCCAATCTGAATAAAACTGATACAAATACCAAGGTATTTTCATTGTTCTACACAGTCTTAGAACAAATAGAAATGTCAAAACATATGGCACACACCTGCATTGTGAAGGAAGATAGTGACTGAATGGAACAGGAGACAATAGTGAAGGAGATATTTAGCAATACATTCTACTACAGTGACCCTCCCATACTCAGGTCATATTATAACAGAGAGTAATCAGTTTATAGCCTGTACAAAGCAATTAACAAAAAAGACACAAAGTAGAACAGGTTTTCTTTCATCTCCTGAATGCAGAAATGTGGGATCTAGTGAGACCAAGTAACTGGCATATACAGTGCAACATACTAGTCAGGAGAAGGGACATTGGACAACTTAGTAAATGGTCCTTAGAGTGTGAGGACCACTCCTTTGAGAGGGGGGATGTTACAGATACTTTCCAGCTCAGGGCAGGCACACATCTTACTAGTTGAAATTAAAACACAGCAAGGTTCCTCATGTTAAATTTGCTAGCATTGTACAGTGACAAAATTCTCAGTAGATGGGCCTTGAGGCAGAGCTCCAGCAGTAATGGTGTCTGATATAATGACCACAGGGTCTACACTGTGAAGGAAAGTGGTGACAGAGAGGAAGAGGAGACAACAGTTTATCGTATTGCTGAAGTTACAGAATATAAATATCTAGGTAACACCAATTCCAGTATTTTTTTTTTAATTTAAAAAAACATTCAAGTTGTAGGAAACAAAGCTGGTTTTGCCTTTGGGCTTGTTTATGAAATATCATCACATGCTGTGTATTGACAGTGGTTAAACTATTTACTGACTATGTAAGGCCAATACTTGAATACAGTTCTTTGATCTGTGCCTACATTAAGGGGGATTGCTTATTCTTAAAAGAGTTCAGAGGAAGATTATGAGAAGTATTCTTAAAAATACACAATTAGGCTATTTTGGTAGATTCCAGTCTTTGGGTGTATCTTCCTTTTGTTATAGGTATGTAAGAGGATAACTTTGGCTTATAAAGCACAACAAGATGAGGAACTGAAGTCCATTCTCAACTTACAATTGGTTCAAAGTAGTTAAATCTCTACATATAGCCATGTTACATACTGGACTCCTGTGGTAGCATGTCCACAATTAAATCCAGTTCTTATTCTACTGCTTAGTAATGGAACAAATTGCCACTGGCTATGAAAGTAAGTCGTTGTCTAATTTTGATTCTGGATGTATCCATTAGTTTACTCAATAATGCCAGAGTCTGCATTTTTAAAGGGCCTTTTGACCTACATGCAGTTGTTCTCCATCAATAACTCTTACTTTTAGTAAATCAAACCATGCATAGTTTTTGGATTGGCAGAACCCATATCATTATAGTCAGGGGGATTTGCTCAAGACAGAAAAATATCACTTATGGTATCCCACAAGGCTATGTCCACAGTCCCCTCCTCTTTCTTTTATATTTCTGTGACATAAAAGCTAATATCAAGCTGCTTTGGCTAACTAAGTTTGCTGATGATTGCAAAGTGGGGACAGTTGTCAAATCCCATTCTAATACTCAAATTCTCCAGCAAGGCTGGTGAAAAAAATGCATGGTGTATTAATCATGGACTTACTGTTAATAACAAGAAATCTAGCATAGTTTTCTTTGGTAAATCTAGCATCACTACTGCTTGCCATATGCAAAACATTCCACTTAAATTTAACGCGGTCATCAAGGACTTGGATAAAATGGTGATAGACTCTCCTTTGACCACAATGTTGCTGCAGTGGTTAGAAAATCCTTCTACCTTACTTAGTTTATGCTTTGAGGCATCACTTCAAGTTCCAAAGAAGTTATAATCCCTTTGTATTCATTCTTTATTAGGCTCATCATTGAATATAATGCATCCTTTGTCATGTAACTCGCCAAGCACCTAAGCCAACGTGAGAGACCTCAACATTTGCTTACCATAAAGATGTCATGTCTTGATATACTTGGTTAGTCTGATAGACTAAAAGCTCTGTTGCTCTACTCAGTGTCATACAGACTTCTGAGGGGTGATATCTGCCTAGTTTTCTGTGCTATGAATGACCCAGCAGTCTTTGAACTACTTCTAAACAGACCAAGTGATGAAGCAAAAATCCGTTCTAGAGATTTAAATCTTCATTTTCACATCATCATGACCAGATGGCATGACAGATACCTAATCAAACATATTACCTGCTTCTGGAATGGGCTGTCCTTGCCTATCAAGCAAAGTACTTCCCTAGCAACCTTTAAAACCAATCTGGATGACTGGATGACTAGCCAAGAAAAAATCCATTACCATTTTCTTGCTAGCTAGCTACAGGTCCTACACTCTGAACCAGGAAACCTATACATCATACCTGAAGTTACTAGAATCACTCACCATCCAGCCCAATACTATACTCATGGGTGATTTTAACTACCTTGCCATTAATTCAGAAGCATATGCAACCACTAACATGCAGGCCCAAAGATTTCTTGACTTTTTAAATTCAAATGCCATGGAGAGGCTAGTCTGCAGTCCCACTAGGGGAGCAACTATCCTAGATTTGGTAGTCACAAATATGGGAGAGTGCTGCACCTCCCCCCTGTTTTTTAATCTCTCCAAGTCTTTTCAGTTTCTAATACCATGATGGGAGTGGACCCCATTCCTAAGTCAAAATACAATAAAAGTTCATGAAATTAGTGCTGTTTCAATCTTTAATGTCAGTCAGAAGTGCTCTTCACAGCACCCGCGATGTCCCCAGTAATGACTCCTTCTGCAATTCGTATGGCGTTACATGTATTGGTAGCATATCTAAATATGATTGTAAATTCTGTTTTATAAGACCCGTTGCTCCTACTACTATTAGAACTGTCTGGGTATCTTTCTTACACATTATTCTTGTTTCTGCCTGCAAATACTAATATTTTGTGACTTTGTGTCTCTCTGTACACAAGACACTGTAGTCACTGGGTGTGGTGATTTCAATACTCAATGCTACTTTTGTCTTCTTTTCATGGACCACTATATCTGGTTTTCTAGCATCTATCTTTTGAACTGTTGGTAATGGGTGATCCCATGTGATGTAAACTTCATCATTTTCTATGATGCTTTGTGGCTCATGTTTCCACTGTTTTTCTGCCACTTCAATACCATGATGTTTGCACAATCCCCAGTGCAACAGTCTTGCCACATTATTACTCCTTTTAGCATACAGTCCTTCTGCCATTAGTATGTCACAACCAGCAACAAGGTATGTGACTGTTTCCAATTCCATTTTACAAAACCTATATTTGTCTGTTTCTCCCAGATGTTCAATAGATTTTATAAACAAATGTGTACGTAGCCCCCTATCTTGGGCTGCCAATATTAACTTTCCATCTCTTGGTTTGAAAATTCACCTGTCCTTAACCATTCCTGTGTTCAGTCCTGATCAACATGAGGTTCTTCCAGGAGTTTTTTACACTTGCAACTATATTTATGCATTTTCCACATTTCTTGCCTTCTCATTTGGTCCTTCACCTTATATTCTTTCTTTTGTTTTTTGGCACATTCAGTTGCTGCCTGATTTTTATCTACTTCTGGTTTGATTTCCATTCCCACTTGATGCTGATATGCTTCTGCTAGACTAAGAAGGGAAGTCATCTTAGATTTATTCTCCTCATGTTCAAAACTTTCACTATTTTTGGGTCTTGTGAGATCAGCAGATATGTGTGACGTCCCACAATTGCAGATCTATACATGTAATCAGTTTCAAGGTGGCCCATACCTCCTTCAGAATAGGGAATATATAATCTTGGTATGCACTGATTTTTATAAATCATTTGATGAGCATGGAACGTCCTTCTTGTTTTCCTGTCTAATCTATCCAGCATGTTTTGGGGTCAGTCAATCACTCCAAAACTGTAAGTTAGGACAGGAAGAGCAAATTGGTTTATAGCTTGAATTTTGTTCCTAGATGTCAACTCTGTTTTCAGGATTAATTTAAGTCTTCTAAAGTATTCTTTACTAAGTTTTATTCACATTTGTTCATGTTTTATTGTTGATCCTTCATCAATTCCCAAATATTTATACACTCTCTCTTGCTCAAGTTCTTTTATATCACATTCTTGTCTCAAACTGATATTTTCTTGGTGATGCAGTTTTCCTGCTTTAAAGGTTGCTTTTGCACATTTATCAAGACCAAATGACATTCTTATATCATCTGTAAAAGTTTTGACAACTTGCAGTTGTACTTTTAGTTCCTCATTTGATGAGCTCTACAGTTTTAAATCATTGACAAAGAGAAGATGAGAAGTATTTACACTTTGTTGTTTTCTAGGAGCCAAATTATAGCCATGGCCTAAGCTGTTAAGTAAACATCTTAATGGGTTAAGGTCAAGGCAGAATGGCAATGGTGACAGAGAGTCGCCCTGGAATATGCCCCATTTAATTTTTATCCCTGGAATAATAATTTGTCCTTTATCACGGCTTAATTGCAGAGTGGTCTGCCACTGTTTCATGGTCACTGTAATGTAACTGAACAGTATAGGGCGTATCTTATACATTTTTAAGCACTCTTTTATCAATGAATGTAGGATGCTATCAAATACTTTTTTGTAGTCAATCCATGCCATACTTAGATTCTTCCCCCTTTTACAGTTCTCCACTATGACTTTAACCAACAAATGATCCTTTGTTCCATATGACTTTCTTTTATTGCCCTTTTGTTCTACTGCCATAAATAAGTTTTCTTCTAAATGACTATAAACTCTGTTGGCAGCAATTCCAGTGTATAATTTATATGTTGTCAGAAGGCAAGTTATTGGTTTATAATTTTTAGAGTAGTCTGCAGGTTCACTCTTAAGTAGGAGCATTGTTTTTTTCTGTTGTTAGCCAGGTTGGTGTTTGTTCGGGGTGCACATATAAATAGTTCTTACTCATGGCTAAATTGTAGTACAAAGATGTTAATACTTTTAAAACAGAATTTATGTACTGCATCTGGGCCTGGGGTTTTCCAATTAGAGTTTTTTCTTAACTTTGTTTCAGTCTCTGGCTGTTACTTCATCCCATTTCATATCCTGTTCAGATATATCCTTCTTATTCTTTCTTTTATTTTGTCCATTTAGCCTTTTTATTATGTATCTATTTTTTCTTTTTTGTCAGTCTTTCAATTCCTTTTCCCTTGTTTCCCAATTCTCTATAAAACTTTTTGGGTCATCAATAAATTGCTTATTTTGTACTTTTCCTTTATATTTATCTGTGTATCTTCTAAGTTTTTCTGCTTGTGCTGAGACTTTTAGTTTATTTGCTTTTATCACATCTATCTTTCTAAGTATTTTTGTTGATCTGTTCTCTCTCTATACTCTTCTAACAGTGACACTTCTCTTAATTGCTTTATAGTTTTCTCTACTCGATTCTTCCATGATGGTATTCGATTTCTCCCCTTCCTTTCCCTCTCTACCCTGTTCTTGTCGTAGAACTTTATCAGTTATTAATTTAGCTGCACAGTAATATATCCTGTTACTTCTGTTATATTGCACGGATCTCTATGGACAGTCCTAATTATTGTCTTCATATGTTTTATCAAACTTCTGACTTTTTGGGTTTTATTGACCTTCTGCGATCTATTTCTTTCACTGATCTTAATATGTCTCTCTCTATTAAATCAAGCAACTCTTCCCTTAACTCATTTTCTTCTAAACTGAAGGCACATTTTTTGTTTTTCATTTCCTGCGGGCATTCTATAGATAGTTGTATAGCATCTTCTTAAGGCACTTTCTCTTCAATTTCATCCTGTGCCATCTTTTGCTGTGTCATATGGGACCTCACTTGCCTATGTCTCCTCAACATTGACTGCATCAGAGTTTCCCCAGTTTCCTGTTCCTTCCCTTGCTGTCCAACTTCAACTGAATTATACTGGTTTCCTGTGGAAGACTCTAAAATATCTTCATATGGCACCTGGCCAATTGCTTCCCATTCCACTGGTTTCCCCTTAATTTGGATATCCATTGCTCTATCCTGTTGTGGTGCTTTCTGAATTAGATTTTCTACACTGAATCCTTCACTTTGCAGGTGCTCCATAATCTCAGTTTTTATTTCTTTAACTTCTCCATTGCTAATCTCCCTATCTACTTTTCCACTTTGTCTTCTTATTTTTGTATTGTTCAGTTTTTCATGTCCAGATTCCTTTGTATTTCTCTTCAAACATCTTTGGTGATGCTCTTTTTGTATTGATTAGTTTTGCTTTCTCCTTTGCATAAATATTACATCATATTAAATCTTTTTTTCTTTCCCATGTTCATATTTCTTCTTCAGATATATCCTGACCTTCCTGTTTCTCCTTACTTTGGGGACTTGTTCCATTTTGCAGTGATGTAACCTGTTAGACCTTCTACACCAAATCCTTCACTTCACAGGCACTCCATAACTTCAACTTCTATTTTTTTAACTAATCTTCTTTTCCACTTTCCCTCTTTGTGATAATATTTTTTTATTGTAAAATTTTCCATATCTGGATGCCTTTGCCTGTATTTCTCTTCAAATAGCTTTGGGATGCCTTCTTCATATTGATTAATTTGACTTTTTCCTTTGCATAAATATTGCACCATATCAAATCTCTCTTTCTTTCCCATGTCCATATTTCTTTTTTATACTTTTGAGAAATCTCTAGGTTTTGTTGTTTATATTTTTGCAGTTCCTCAGATGCTTCTTTTTCCAAATAGATCAAAGTTTCTTGGTCTATATAATGTTTTTCACAAATCTGTTGTATTTATGAACACAGAATTTTATTTGAAGCTTCTGACAGTTTTTATTGTGGAAGTATTTTTCTTTCCTCTAATTTCTTTCTTAATCTCTTTGTATATTTTGTGCCTGGAAATGTTGGGCTTTTTGCATAATAGTAACAATACATAATTTCTTTCTTATCCTCAATAGTCCACTCTGTCATCTTTATGGCTCTTCTTTGGCCTATCAGTTTTTGTGATTTTTGTGGATTGCTACTTCCTTCTACAACAGGGGGGGCATCCTCCCCCTGGGCCTGGCCTGGCCCCATTGTAGGAATGTTTCCATATTTTGAGGATTCTACACTGTCATTTTTTCCAGTCCTGGCACCAGTGCACCTACCAGGATTGGCACTTTTTTATCCTGGGTCTTGTGCACCCAGCTATCTCTTTTAATTTTTGACCTACTTCTGACCATGATATATGCTATGTAAATACAGACTATACATCAGTGTCGTCATGGTGAGCTTTTGTGAAAAACAGGGTCCACCTCATGAAGGTACTCATCAAGACTTGAGGATGAATTCAATTTCAGCAATACTACTCTCCTTTGCTGCTGACTTATCATCTCTCCATTCAGAACCTGGAGCAGCTAGTCTGCACTCCCACTAGGGGAACAAATATCCTAGATCTGGTACTCACAAATATGGGAGAGTGCTGCCCCCCCCCCCCCCCCACAGTGTGATGTCCTCAATGTTAAGATTAGATCACAAAGCGGTGTCCCTTGAAATAAAGGAAAAACTAGTCCCCCCAACTAACCCCTAAACCTTAAGGAATTCTCTAAGGTAAATTATCCCCTATTAAGGGACAGCATAGCTAGTTTCCAAGCTCCCCCAAAGCCAGAAAACACAGAAACCTATGCAGAGGCATACACAAAAGCGCTGTATGACCATATAAGCAACTGCATAGAAATGTCAGTACCAGACCAAAATAAACCCAGGTCAAACTGCAAAAACAAGCCACCTGGTGGATCCCTGGTATTAATATGTTGTACAACAAAAGAAAGAAAATCCTGTTGAGAAGTAAGAGTGACTGTGCACAACACAACAAAACATCCCTCAGTAGTTCAGACAAGTGAATCAGGGAACTAGTCAAATCTTTGAAAGCAGACTTTGATGTAAAAATAGTCTCAAAAGCTAAGGATAACCATAAGGCATTTTTCAGTTATGTCTGCAATCTTAAGGGGAACACCCAGCAATGCGCATAATTAGTTGTAGATGGCATCACCTGTATTAAGCTAGAAGACATAGCAAATCTGCTGGACAAACATTCTGCGCTCAGATCACCTATCCATCCCCAGTTCTCCCTCCCCTGAAATCCCTTCCACCTGCGCATCGCCAGTTATCACCAATGAGAGGGTTGCCAATGCACTCTCTAAAGCTAAAAACATGGCTTTAATGGAGCCAGATAATATACTGGGTTGCCTCTAAAACAGCTTAAATCAGGATGTATCAGACCCATTATGATCTCTATTTAGCCACAGCCTTCAGACTGGCTTTGTCCTGACAGAGTGGAGGACGGCAACAATCATCCCTCTGCATTTTCTTTGAAAGTAGACTTTGATGTAAAAATAGTCTCAAAAGCTAAGGATAACCATAAGGCATTTTTCAGTTATGTCTGCAATCTTAAGGGGAACACCCAGCAATGTGCATAATTAGTTGTAGATGGCATCACCTGTATTAAGCCAGAAGACATAGCAAATCTGCTGGCTGACAAATTCTGCTCAAATTCCACCTCATCATCACCCCCAGTTCTCCCACAAGAAATGCCTTCCACCTGTGCATCGCCAGTTATCACCAATGAGAGGGTTGCCAATGCACTCTCTAAAGCTAAAAACATGGCTTCAATGGAGCCAGATAATATACTGGATTGCCTCTTGAACAGCTTAAATCAGGATGTATCAGACCCATTATGATCTCTATTTAACCACAGTCTCCAGACTGGCTTTGTCCCAATAGAGTGGAGGACGGCGACAATCATCCCTCTGCATAAAGGCGGGACATCTACTGACCCGGAAAATTACAGACCCATATATTTGACTAGTCTTATATGTAAGGTCATGGAAATAATAATCATGTACTTAATAAATAATGACATAGGAAAAATCAAAACACTGGACCCGACCCAGTTCACTTTTGTCAAGGGCAGGTCATGCCTACTGAGTATGTTGGATTTATTTGAGAAAGTCACTAATGCCGTGGATGAGAGTAAAACAGTACATACTGTTTACCTTGACCTGGCCAAAGCATTTGACACAATTTCTCATTCAAGTGGCTCACAGACAGGACACATGTGGTTAAAGTGGCTGAATCCAGATCCAGCAAAAGGCCAATTACTAGTGGTGTGCCACAGGGCTCAGTACTGGGACCACTCCTGTTTGGAATATACTTCTATGAAGTCAAGGCTAATGTGGAAGGCCTCTGGATGACAAAGTTTGCCAATGACTGCAAGCTGGGGGCAATCATTGAATCCTCCAGTGATGTAGATATCCTTCAGAAGGGTCTAGATCATACAAATGATTGATGCCAGAACCATAGCCTAAAACTAAATGCAGAAAAATGCATTATCATACCATTTGGGAAGTCAGATACCCCTGCAAATTACAACATCAATAGCACACCCTTAGAGTAGACTCAGAGGTGATTGATCTAGGTACACAGGTAGACAGTAGCCTGAACTTTGACTGCCATGTGTCCACAGTGATGAGGGAATCATTTTATGTAGCACAGTTTATAAGTAAAGGTATAGCATCCAGATCCAAGAAAATTATAGTCCTGCTGTACTCAGCATTCATTAGACCAATAATCGAGTACAGTGCACCATTTAGCATGTACTTGACTAGGCACTTAGAGCAGCTGGAGTGACCTCAGTGGTTCCTCACAAATAAAATAGAGGGGATAAACAGCAATGACTACATGGATAGACTAAAATCCCTATCCATTTACTCTGTCTCCTGCTGACTATTAAGGGGTGACCTATGCCTGACCTATAAGGCACTCAAAAATCCAGCCCTGATAGAGCTGCTACATATCCACAAGTCAAACGGTATGAGGGTCACTGGATCAAGGGATCTAAACTTCACCAGTGATTCAAACAAAACATGCTGGAGAGACAGGTATGTGCCTCAGATGTTGCTCCATCTTTGGAACAGGCTTCCTATCCACATTAAGCAGTGCCCCTCCCTGGCCATCTACCAAAGCAGTTTGGATCAATGCATGGGGAACTGCAAATTCACACTTGGGGTACTGCTTATGTCCCTTATGGACAGGAGAAATCTGTAAAATACTCAATGCACAGGCACAAAACCATGCCATCCTCTTCCCCTTAATGGCCATATACTGGGTATAATTGGGTTACATTGGCTAGGCTTGTAACAGCCATTAAGCCATTAGCCTAGTAATCTCCTATGACTTTATGAATCTATGGATGGGCAACTTGAAATTTTTGCCAGGAATGTTTGGAGAAAGTCTACTTAAAGGGAGGCACTGCTAGCCCCCCACTAGTATTCAGTGATGTGTCTGTGCTTCTTGATGGTCTCATTTGGCTGTATTTTTATTAAGAACCCATGAATTTATGAAAATATGCTGCGATGCCTTCTTCTTTCTGATCTTAAACCTTCACTTTTTAATTACGCTTAGAAAAACAGCCTTTCATTCGTAAGTAATATCAGTGTAAATAATACATTCCATTGATTAGCTTGCTTAGTAGGCACTTAGGATGATGATGATGATGATAATATTCAACAAAAAACATTTTCTCAATCAACATTAGGCAACCTGTTGATGTATATATTACAACTATACATTATAATAATAATAATAATATACATTCTCAATCAAATTAGAGAAGCAGTCAATGCATAATATTTATACTAACATAAATTTTAATAGATTAAGTTGTGCATAAATATAATATTATTGGATGAACTTACTTATAATAACATAGTTGAATTATTTCACATATTAAAGTGAGTGGCCTGCTCCACTGGTGTAGATGGATAAAGCCATGTCTATGACCCAGGTGACCCAAGTTCAGTTGGTGACTCATGCACCTGTTGGAGGTGGTGTGTAGTGGGGGGGGGGGTGAATGACCCAGAAAGGCTGACTTATCTCTCCTTGTTGGGAATGTGTGAGGTGCATGTCTGGGGTGTAATATTCACATGGATGAATCTCCAATGTTGACCCAGAGACCTCACTGGATTTCTGGTTTCCAGAGGGCAGGGCAGTCCTGAGTATTAATGTCACTTACAAAAATGAGTGGCATGCCTTTGCTGACGCCAGTTGTGCTCCAAACCATAGATCAAGTTGCTGGATGTGCACTGAAGGGCTAGGGTTAGTAAAGAAAAAATCTCTGATGGCTGTCAAAATAATGACCTCTTTCAGTCGACTTTCAGTGCTAGTAAAGGTTGAACAAAGGGGACATTTCTCACAGGGGAATATAGTCAGCCAACAGGACAAAAAAAGAGACCAAAAGAAAAATGTCAGTAAGCATAACGTCTACAGTTCAAGAAAATAATTTCATAACTAATACTATTTGGAATATTTAGGATCATAAGATCATAAATTACTAGGCTATCAGTTTGGAGGTCATTTTAAGCCTAGCCATTTCAACCCAATGTAATACCATAGAGATACTAGTCAATACCCAAGACTGCATTTAGTAATGACTGCCATTGTCCAGGAGGGTTGTGAGCACTCTCTCCGGTAAGAATTTACGGTGCCCCATCCACTCATCCAGGTTCCTCTTGAACAGTGTCATATAGGTGCTGTGTTTCACATGAACTGGTAGCCTGTTCCAAAGATGTGGCAGTTGCTGGGAGATAAATCTGTCCCTCCAGCATTTCCTATTTAAGTTGCAGACCATATTTACATCCCTGGAATGGGTAACCCTAGACCCATTTGATTTATGGATATGCAGTAATTCATTAGGTTTGGGTCTTGGGTTGATCTGTAGGACAGCCATGAGTATCCCTAAGAAGTCTATATGATACAGGGTATAGTGACAGGGATTTTAGTTGGCCCATGTAAGTCACATGCTGGAGGACCTTGATCTTAATTGTTAATAACCTCAGAGATCTCTCCAATTGCTGCAGATGCTTAGTACAGTACATACTGAATGGGGCGTTATACTCAATTATGGGTCAGATAAGTGCTGAGTATAGGGGGGTTATAACTTCTTTTGCTCTTGAGGCGATGCCTGTACTAATCAAGTGAGCTATGTGGCAAGCCTTCCTTACAATGGTAGACACATGTTGGTTGAAGTTAAGGTCATGGTCAAACTGTGATCCCAGGTCCATTATCACTTCATGGGTACTTAGGGTATTGTTACTGATTTGATAGTGTGAAGGGACATTGTTTATGCCGAAGGGAATGATGAAGCATTTCTGTGCATTTAGTTTGAAACTGTGACTAATACACCAGATGTTGGTCTGTGTGAGACCATCCTGGAGTGTACTGACATCATTTGGGGATTCAGTGATTGCACCTAGTTTGCACTCATCTGCAAACTTGGTCAGCCACAACCCTTTAGTTTTGACCTGAACGTCTGAGAAGTATATGGCTAACAGTAGGGGACCCAGCACTGACCCCTGTGGCACCCCACTGGTAACGGGCCTGCTTGTTGATGTGGTGTCACCTGCTTTGATAATGTGTGTCTGGTTTGTGAGTCAGTTGACAACCCATCTTACAACAAAGGGGTGTACATTCAGTTTGCTAAGTTTATTGGTAATAACTGAATATGGGATTGTGTCAAAACCCTTTGCCAAGTTGAGGTATGCTGTGTGCACAGATTTTCCCTCATCAGTGGCCTTGGCTACACTTTCAAAGAAATCCACCAGATTTAACAGGCAGGATCTGCCCTTCACAAAGCTGAATTTGGGTAGGGTTCAGAGTCTGGAGGTCACCTATATCAAACCCTGTGGTTAGGTTGTAAGTTAGGAGGGAATAAGACAGTGAAATTTTCACCAAACCTATCTTCTAGCAGATTTGTTATCTCTGTTTGGTCAGTGTGTGATACAGTTGGCTACCAATTCTGCACATGCTTGGGTCCTACCGTACAAGTTACGTACAAAGCTGTAAAAGGCTTATGGTTACCCTTGGCAGTACTTGCTAGGTTTCTCTCAAAGGAGCTCTTGGAAGATTTGACAAGTTGTCTTATTTGCCTGTTAAGGCTGAGGAGGGTGCTTTTCCATTGTTGGATCCTTGTCTTTGTTTTCTTGGACAGCAGCTTTTTGCATTTGTTGTAGGGTTTGTTGATGCTGGAAGTCCACCACAGCAGCTTATGCAAGTGCTCATACAGGCATTAGTGTAAGCTTCGGCATAGCTACCACTTTCAGCTTGGGGTGGGGCTTGGAATGCATTTATACCTTCACCTAGGAGAGTATAGTTTGCTCTGTGAAGTTTTTAGCCTGATTTCACCCTTTGTGAGTTCTGGTGTTAGTGTTAGCTTGAAGGTGACTGATTTGTGGTCAGTTTTAACAAATGAGGGTCCAACAGTTGCAGCAGTGCACCTGTTTGACATGTTGGTGAGGACCAGATCTAGAATGTTTGTTCCTCTTGCCAAGGTGTGAACAATTTGCTCCAGGGCATTTGAATTCACAAAGTCAAGAAACTTTTGTGCAAGCTAGTTTGGGCTAGATCAGGTTTCTCAGTTGATGGTGGGATAATTGAAATTCCCCATAACCAATGTGTTTGGCAAAATTTGGATTGTTTTCAGTTTAGTTAAGTAGGCTTCATGGGTGTCATGACCCATGAAGGGGGATCTATAACTGGCTAGGAATTAAATGGGGGTCTTTCCCACCGTAACCTGGACCTGGAGTAACTCCATGGAGTGGTCCAGCCTAACTAGACGTGAGGTGAATTTATCACTAGTATAGATTGAAACACTGCATCCTTTGGTTTTCACACGTTCCTTTTGTGGTCTAAATAAACTGAAATAGTTGTGTGTATACAGGGCACGTAGTTTTTGATGTTGCTGTAGATGTGAAGGTCGAAAGGTAATTTGTCATCAATGATGACACCTAGCTATTTGGGAATAGGGATGACTTCAATGATGATGTTGTTTTGGGAGTAAACTGAGAATAGTGGCTTGTCAACAGGGATGGATTTTGTGGGGGTAAATATTAAAAGTTTTGTTTTATTGGGGTTGAGGGTGAGATGGTTCTGGGACATCCAGGTTTTGGTGGAGGTTAATGCTTCTTGGGTAACATGCTGTAGTGTAGTGGCAGATTTAGAAGAGCAGATGATAGTTGAGTCATCGGCATATTGGATAACAGTACTGTGGGTGAGAGAGGAATGGAAGTTATTGACAAATATGCTGAATAAGAAGGGTTCCAGTACTGAACCTTGGGGGACACCTGCATTTGTAGTTATAAAAGGGGAGGAAGAGTGTTGCCATTTAGTAGATTGCTGCCTGTTACTGAGATAGTCAGTAAACCATTGTAGGGAAGGGGGAGATAGACACAGGTTAGAGAGTTTGGTAAGCAGAAGGGAGTGGAAAATAGTGTCGAATGCCTCTGATAAATCTAGGAAGAGTGCTGCGACTAGGGAGCCAGCATCTCCAGCTCTATTTACTGTGTCCAGGAAGGAAATGAGGCAGTGTTAATACTATGTCTGGGCCTAAATCCATGTTGAGTGGGGGAGAGGATTTGGTGTTGTATGAGATGACTGAGGAGCTGAGTGTGAATACATTTCTCAAGTATTTTGGAGACTGGGGAGAGAATGGCAATAGGATGGAAGTTTGAGACGTTGAAGTTGTTGCTGCCTTTATGAAGTGGAAGGATAAATGCTTTTTTCCAGATATCAGGTATGCAGGATTCCTGAATGGACCTGTTGAGGAGGATGCTGATGGGATATGCAATGGAGGAGGATGAGAGTTGTAAGTATTCTGTGGGAAAGTTATCTGGGGCCTTGGTACAGGGTTTGAGTTTGTGAAGTTTTTGATGGTGGAGGTGGGTATGGGTGTTAGTGTGAAAGAAGGTAAAGGATTTGAAAGGGAATGTACAGATGGAGTTCCCTGTGGGTCAGTTAAAATGGGTGGGAAGGTGGTAGTAAGTTTTTTGATGGTGTCTATGAAGTATGTGTTAAAAGAGGGAGGCTATCTCAGAGGGTGTTTTTCTGAGTTTGGAAATGGGTTGTTAGTTCCAAGGTGGAGAAGGGAGTTGATTGCCCCCCAGAAATTCTTGGGGTTTAGTCTATGTTGGCCTTGGATAGCCTGCAAGTATTCTTTTTTGCTTTTGATAACTAGGCCTTATATCAGGTTTCTGTGATTGCACAGACATCTACATCTTCTAGTGATAGAAGTGCTTCCAGGGAGTACAGTTTTTGCTTTAAGCTCCTAGCATTTAGCAGCATGACCCTTATTTTTTTCTGATTGGTTAATTTCACATTAGTAATGTTGTCTTTGAGACCTTGCCTAAAAAAAGGCACTATAGGGGAGGCAAGAGCCTTTGCCAGCAGCCAAAAACCAAGGGGTGCCGTCTCTGGCAAAGCAGCGAGGTTTGTCGACCATGACTTCCCAGGCGGACAGAAACTAGATCCCCTAGGAATGATACCAAAAACTAAGCCTATTATTGAAATCAATCATTTTTTGTTTATACTGTGGGTAGTATGCTGCTCAAGGCTAGGGACATACCTGCCTGGGACACATACTCAGAGAGCTCGACCATGACTCTCTTCATATAGTCCAGTGACGTATGTCTCAGGTCATTCACATCAATGTGAACTATGACAAAGTCATAACAGTATTTGTTGCTGAGAGACCTGAGTGTATGTGTGATTTGGAGAATCCTGGCACTGGACAGACAGCTGGCTGTGACTTTCTCCTTGACCAACCTGGTGAGCGGGAAATCTATGTATCTCACTATTAAGTCTACAATGACAAGAACATTTGTTTTTTGAATGTTAGGCCTCACTGGCCTGGTGGGTGAGACACTGGTGTTGCTATGTGGCATGGGTGCTGTGGAGACTGTGTTAGCTGTAGCAGACTTGTGTTTTGGAGGTCTCTGGTGTTTTGGTAAGTTTTTTGAGAGAACCTCCATGTATGTGGATTTATGTGTTTGATGCGTACTATGTGTATAAGTAGTGGTATGTGTATGAATAATGATACTCTGTGAATATGTAGTGGTGGGTGAGTTGACAACCTTCCCTATGTTACTGTTTTAAGTGAGAAAGAGAGCATGGATTCTAGATAATTGGTGTAAATACATCTCTTGCACTCTGTAGTAGATTGTATTAGTAGAGGGTTGTCTGTGTACATAAGGTAATTGCTACACTGCCTCAAGAGACTCAAGTCGACAAGGTTGGCAGGAGAAACAAGGGTAGTCCAGCTGTCCATAATGCTAGGTTTAAGACTGTTGTTACTGGGGTGGCTTTTCAGAAACGATCATGGAGGAGCTCAGCAAATAAATATTTCTGCCTGTGTTTTAAGGGGAAATTTGTTGAATTTAACTGTCTGGCTTTGGCACATAATTAACCGTCAGTGTGCAGTGCTGCGCAATGTACAAACAAGCAGAAACCTGCTCAGATGCAGGGCCTAAATACCAGAAGATAAAACTTGAAAAAACTCTAACAAAATTCAAAAGGACCAATGAGGATGCTCATTTCAAACCCTAGAATGACCTTTCTTTACCGGTCAGGTGCCAACCAAATTACAATTCTCTCACAAAAGTGCAGATAGGCCCCTTCCAATCAAAGATGGCCTGGAAAATGTGCTCAGAACAAACAAACCACTGCAAACAGTTCCAGAGGCAGCAGGTCTAGATCTGGACTATGCTGCAGTGGGAGACAGTACAGAATATTTAACACAGCAGAAAATAGCAGTGAGACACTGAAAAAAATGCTTAAAACAGCAGAAAATCTGCCAGGAGGCTCTAAAATGATTTAAATAGTTAACAGACCAGTTAATTAAGTATTGCTTGGTAGGAAAACCAGGGCAGGCAGAACAGATAGCTTTAAAACAGCGAAAAATACCAGTAAATACTTAACAAACAGGGGAAACAACAAGAAAACTTGCTAAACAGTGAAAACAGTAGTAAAATTTGATTTTACAGGCACAGTGTAGCAGGCAATTGCAGTATAACAGTGCAATTTAGTACACAGTAAATAAATACAGTAGAAAAATAGGCGGCAGACAATATAAAAGTGCAGTAAATAGTATAAATAAGCAAAAAAAAAAAAAAACAGGCAACTTATGTCTTTTTGAAACTCAGAAGCCTCTACTCATCTGGTATCTTAGCTCAGAGTTGTGGCTGATAGCCCACCTCAGTTCAGCTTGGTGCATACAAGCAGAAACCTGGTCAAATGCATTTCCTAAATACCAGAAGCTAAAACTTGAAAAAACTAGACCGGCCTCCCTTGACCAGTTAGGTGTCACTCAAACACAATTCTCTCACAAAAGTGCAGATATGCCCCTTCCAATCAGGGATGCCAAATTTTTGAAGGGCCAGGTAGGAACAAAAAATAAAAGGTCTTTCGCACTAAGTGAAGACCAAAAAAAAGGTTTTCCCACTCTAACTAGGGTAGCTAGTAGTTGTAGCATAGTCCAGATCCAGGCCTGCTGCTTCTGGAACTGTTTGTAGTGGTTTGTTTGTTCTCAGCACATTGTCCAGGCCATCCTGGATTGGAAGCAGGGTTGGCATATGTCCCTATTTGAGCAGGACTGTCCCAGGATCAGCAGCCTAATCCCCGAGTCCCACACTGCCGGTTAAAATGCCAGCAAAACAGCCTCTGCTTTGCTATTTATGATTGGCCCATATGCTGGTATACAAGCCAATGATAAATCGCAAAGTGGAGCCACTTCTGTTCAATGCGGAATTATAAAACCTATGAAGACATTTTAGCAGGTGATCAGTGTTACATATAAATAATCACTGCTGTGTGATTTCACGTTTGTACACCAACAGTGCCTGCTGGTGGTCTTTCTCCTCAGCTGTGTGCTTGTGGAATTAATATAAATTAATATAAATGATTCAATCCAAATAGCTGAAAGTTCATTTGGTTGAATGCCCATTTAGAGAACTCCAAATGACTGAAATAATGTAGAGTAAAAAGCACCCCAGTGAGAATGTTTTATAAAGAGTATTTTGCAGTATTTTGCAGTTATGAAGTCCTTTTCGTTCCTTACATCCCCTTATTTAAATATATTGATTACACAGTCAGTACAACACGGGAAAAGGGACAAAACTCAGGAAATTAATTTTTTATTTTGATTTTGACACATGCCATGATCTGCTAGCTATTTATGTATATACATGTGTGTTTGTGTGTGTGTGTGTGTGTGTGTGTGTGTGTGTGTGTGTGTGTGTGTGTGTGTGTGTGTGTGTGTGTGTGTGTGTGTGTGTGTGTACAGATGATTGACAGTTTTGCAAGACTGCACAATCTCCAGGGCTTGAGAATATGCCCTTTCTTTTGGGATTGTGCGAACCTCTAGTCGTCTAGTTCAGATACAGATTATTAGTTTTAGCACTTAAATTTGCTTATTCATGCTCAGCACTTGTTCAGAACTTGTAAGCACTAAATAAGCTACTAATTACTATAGCACTCAATCTTCATTACCTAGACGAAAACAGTTTTTGTACTTACTTTTCTCACTTGCTTAGAGAAAAACAGCTCTTGTACTCACTTTCCTCACTTATCTGGAGGAAAATATTTTTTTATTCAGGCATGTCCAAGGGTCAGCTCCCAGCGTTCTCTCCTGTCTATCTGATGAATCTGGGCATCTTGAGGCAATGTAGAAATTGCCTCATGTACACTGACAACTCTCTCCTCCTACCACCCAACACTACAACCTGTGAGAGATGCACTTATCTAGCCAAACTGGAGGTAAAGCTCTCTCCAACCAAGACTGAACTTGACAGTCATGAGGAGAAGGTAAACATTTGCACCACACCACACTCATCACATAGTCTCACTAAAGCTACACTAACAAAATCCACACATAGTAACACAAAAACATTCGCGGAGGCTCTCAATAATAATCTGTCTAAGCAACAGAGACCTCCAAAGCAGAAACACAAGCAACCTCCATCCCCCAACACAACCCAAATGACACATAGCCCACAGACTCAGTGTGCCACTCAACCACAGTCAATAAGGCAAAACAACGTACCCAACACACTAGTCATAGGTGACTCTATAGTCAGGCACACTGATGTCCCACTCACCAAGCTAAACAAGGAGAAGGTTACTGTCAGCTGCCTGTCAGGTGCCAGGATCCGCCACATAACCCATGCACTCAGGTCACTCCACAACAAGTACAAATATGACTCTGTCATTGTCCATGTTGGTGTGAATGACCTGAGACATACCTCCCTGGACTACATGAAAAGAGACATGGAACAGCTCTCCGATCTTGTAGCCCAGGCAGGTATGACCCTAGCCCTGAGTAGCATTCTGCCATCACCTAGAATGATACTGCAGTACAAGGACAAAATGATTGACTTCAACAATTGGCTAAGCTTCTGGTGTCATTCTAAGGGGATCCAGTATCTGTCTGCTTGGGATGACATGGTAGACAGACCACGATGCTTTGCCACAGATGGCCTGCACCTGTTGCCCCTGGGATTCCAGATACTGGCTAAGGCTCTTGCTGCCCCTATAGTGCCTTTTTTAGGTAGGGTTCAAATAACAAATTCACCACCATAACAGGAACAGGCAAGCAAAAACTGCCGGTAATGCTACTCAATTTTACAACACAAAAGCAAAAAAACTATTAAAAAACCACAACTGGTGAGCGAAATACTGAGGCAGCGAGTAAAAACAATGAACATGGCAACTAGAATTAGAAATTCAAGAACTTTATTGGCATATTAGAACAGTTACCTATGCCCGCCCGGGGCTTAATGAGTTTGTCTCTTTAAAATGCATATTGAAATTATTAGCCTTGAGAAGATAAGTTGTTTTTAATTAGTTCTATAAAAGTAAAAGGAGCTATAAAATATATGTAATATTAATATAGTTTCCTGTAGTGGAATATTTCTATTTTTTCTTGTACATAAATGATATTCTTTTTGTTTTACAAGGGATAGATGTTTTACTTGTGGGTAGCAATTTTGGCTGTTTATAAAATACATGGTATTTTTGTTTTAGGTTCTTTTTAATAATAAGAAGACGTCCTACTTAATGTTGTTTATATAAACTTATTACATGGCATTATGCCTTTTTTTAAAAAAGTTTGTAATGGTATTTAACTAATATAATTTATTTGCCATTTAATTGATTTTAATTGGAGCCAACTGAATATGTATAAGGTGTGTTAATTGATTTGCAAGGTGTCTGATGAAGGAGAAGTATTAGCTTTTCCGAAAGCGCTTACGATAATAAAGTTCATTGTTTTTACTCGCTGCCTCAGTATTTTGCTCACCAGTTGTGGTTTTGTAATGCTACTCAATGCCAGAAGTCTAAATCTCAAAATGCACTCACTCGAGGCACTCCTTAAAATGGAAAACATCGATATCTGTGCAGTGACTGAGACCTGGTTCAAGGCTCCAGAGAGCACCCCTGCACTACCAGGCTATAACTCATACCACACTTTTCGGCCATGTAACCTGGACCAAAACACCAAAGGCGGAGGTGTGTCTGTATTCATTAAGGATATCCCCACCTACAGGCTAGTTGCTCAGCATAATGCATCCGAGGTTATCCAAGTGCAACTAACTCTGGGCAAAACTGCAATCCAAATTGTAACTTGCTACAGATCCCCCACCATGCCCCAGGATTCCCACTCCTCTTTTCTTGATGTACTGGAAAATATTAGGGTTCAACCAAACACCCTAATAATGGGCGAATTCAACTATCCGACCATTAACTGGGAAAACTACTTGTGTACCAACTCCTTAGCTCAACGCTTAATGGAATTCATAAACTCCAATGCCCTAGATCAACATCCCCACCAGGGGCAACAATACCCTAGACCTAGCCAAAACCAACATGAGTGACTGGTGTTCCACACCTGAAGTCAACTCCTCGTTGGTCCGATCCGACCATAAGCTTATCACCCTTGATATCCACATCCCGCCCCCACCCCCCATTAAGGAAACCACAGTAAACAATTTCTCCAAAGCCAACTTCATGCTTCTTAAGACAGAAGTGGTGAACTTCATGACACCCATGCAGATGGACAATACAGTTACAACTGCTGAATCCTACACAAATGCACTCTATAAGCACTTACACGAGTGCATGGATTGTGCTATCCCAAACAGAACCAAGATGCTATCCTCCAAAAAAAGGAAGCCAGTCTGGTGGTCCCCTGCCATAAACAAACTGTACAACAGAAGGAAGAAACTGTTGCAAAAGAGATTAAAATCCCATGAATGGAGGAGCTCCCTGGTCAGCCTCAGTAAGAAGCTGACATCCCTTATAAGATACTGCTGGAAATGAAAAACTGCTAATCCAAAACAGAATATCCAGTTTGATAAAAATGTGCCAATGTATGCATATGAATGCATACAAGTGAAAGATTCACTGAATGCAACACACTGCAATTTTTAACTATTCACAGATAGACTTTCCACCGGACCTGGTTGAACTTTTAGCTAAGGGGTACACATTTATACCTTCTGCACGAGCTGATGTCGCTAAAACATTGATAGATTTTTAAGATGTTTCTTAGAAAACTCAATTTATGCATTTTAATGGGTCAGCAACACAATGAAAGAAGTCAGCCTTATATTCCCAGTACTTTTAATCCCCCCCACCCCTCATTAGTGTTATTTGATCAAATGTGTGAATTAGACTTGTGTAACGTCATGAGGAGATGTAACAATGGGGGTAATAGATGGGTTTACAATATACATCTTGAAGAAAAACAAATGCTTGAAAGATTATGTCAGACCTCCATAAGAATTATGCAACCTGATAAAGGGGGTGGCTTAGCAGTGATGAACAATTGTGACTATATAGATAGAATGATGAGCATTGTAACAACAGATACTTATTTAGAAGTATCAAGGAATTAATTAAATATTGCTTAGAGTAGAATTAGGTCATTCATTAGTGACATGTTCATTGAAGCAAGAATCGACACTGAAGTTTTCAACTTCTTGATTATGCCAGCCCCTAGGATTCCATTACTATTTGGAATCCCCAAGGTTCACAAACAGGTCCACAATCCACCAATGCGACCCTTAGTGGGCGCTAGGGGCAGCATTATCTATGCATGTGCCAAAGTTGTAGACAAAATTCTAAAGAAATATGTGCAACAAGAACCGCAAATATCTAAGGATTCATGGTCCTTCCTTAACAGTATTAACCAAATTCTTTTCAGTGTAGATTTGAATTTTTTAACCATCGATGTCAAGGGTTTGTATTCATCTATCCCACATGAGGTGGGTATAGGTCTCCATGATGTTGAGCAAAAAAGCACCAAATGATGAAATTCAACTGGTGAGTGAGCTCCTTGACATAATTCTTTCATATAATTTTATGACATTCAACAACAAATTCTTTTTACAAAAAGTAGATGTAGCCATGGGTTCGCCATGTGGGGCTAGCCTGGCGAACTTAGTCATGGCACACTGGGAAAGGGAATATGTACTGGGTAACCCTTGCCAGCAGGATCAAATACAATACTATACATGATACCTGGATGACATCTTTATGGTGTTAAAGGGTGATGCTTTAGTCGACCAGGAACTTGTAAGTTATTTACATTCCACAACTGACTTCTTAAAATTTACATCAGTATTTGGAGAAAACAGGATAGGGTACCTGGATGTGGACTTAATCAAAGATGTCCACAATAAGTGCTACATAGCCAGGATCTTCGGGAAAGAAACATATTCTAACTCATTCTTGCAGTTCACCAGCTGTCACCCCTTCACACAGAAAAAATCTGTTGTGAAGGGCCAGCTGGTTAGAGCCACAAGAATGGTTTCCAGGAATGAGGATTTTATTGATGAATGTAATTTTCTGAAGGGTATATTCTTGAGGAAGGGGTGCCCATCTAACCTAGTTCAAGATTTAATACAAGAAGTACAGATAAAAAGGGATAGGGGTGTTTACCCACCAATTTTATACAAACAAGTTTGTGGACATGAACCAGGTGTCGAGATAATTAAAAGACAGGAGTTGAGTATTTGTAGCTTCATATTCACATACAGCCTGGATGCAGAGAACATTGTATCTGTCATCTGCAAAAATTGGGATTTGGTTGCGAGGGATAGCTACCTAAGGGAGAAACTACCTGAGACACCTAGAATTGTCTACAGATGAGGCAATAATCTCAAGCAAATCTTGAAGAGTCGAACCAAGATTACAACCACGAGGTGTGGGATGTTTAAATGTAATATGTGTAGTTATTGCAAATATATGGCAGTTGGACAGTCCTTTTTAATAAGAGATCAGAAATATAAAATCAGAGGCAAATTCGACTGCCAAAGTAAACAAGTTGTTTATATGGCAAAGTGCGCACGCTGCTCAGCATTTTACATCGGGAAGACTGACAGGAAATTGTGGGAGCGTGTGCACGAGCATATTTACAGCATAGGTCGAAACAAGATCGAAAATGCCCTAGCAAGACACAGTATGGAGCATCCAGGTCATGACTTTCTATTCAGAGTTATTGACCAATTTTTGAATGATGGGAGAGGGGGACCAGACTCAGTTTAGAAAGAAATGAATTGCTTTGGCAGTTGAGATTAGATTCTTGCCATTACCCTGGAATCAATGAAATTAGTTCCATCATGTGCATTTTAAAACTGAAAAGTTTGAATAGATAAACAGTGGGTACTACTGTTAGTAACTGTGTGGGGCTGTTATAGTGGTACTGTCTTTGGTATTATTTAAAAGGCATTGAATCACACTAACAATTTGTTTTACTTGGTTAAAATGTGTGTATCTGTAAACACTTGTTATATCAAATTTTAGTGTAACAGTAACATGGTTGCTTGTTTGTTTGAAAAACAGTACTTGTTTTAAGTATTTTACTGGTATTTTAAATATGCATTGTTTATTTCTGTATTTTTGAACTGCAGTGTGTTGCATTCAGTGAATCTTTCACTTGTATGCATTCATATGCATACAATGCATATTTTTATCAAACTGGATATTTTGTTTTGTGTTACAAAATTAGCTTTGGTGCTTTAGAGGGAAGGGTTCCTTTTAGGAGTGTTAGCTGCCACACCCAACAACCTTTGGTTGTAGACCATGTGGTGTGACAAGTGGGTTATTTAAACTCTTGCTTCTAAGGAAGTGTGTATCTGATGAAGTTAAACTATTGTGGATTAACAAAAAGTGTTCTATCGTTTTTGAGCTTAATAAATACTGCTTTTGTGGATCTAGTTGGACTCAACTGGTGTGTGATACAGGTCTACTCAGGATCCCTTATAAGATCCTCCAAAGCTAGCTATGAAAACAAAATCACCACTAAATCCAAGGGCAACCACAAAGCATTCTATAGCTATGTCAAGAATCTAGATGGCAACACCCAGATCTGCTCTGAGTTACAGTACTAAGGCACGAAAATTACAGAACCAACTGATATTGCCAACATCCTGGCAGATAGGTTCAGTACTAACTTTACCCCCCTCTCACCCCCTAAAGGGCCCATATCTATACAGGAAGAATGCAGAGTCCCTGTAATCACAACTATGCAGGTAAAAGCTGCACTCTCTAAAGCCAAAACACAGCATCCATGGGACTGGACAACATCCCAGGCTGTGTTTTACATGAACTTCAGAACAAACTGGCTCCCCACTTAAGCCTCATATTCAATAATAACCTTGCATCAGGCTTTGTGCCCACTGAATGGCGCACAGCAACAGTTATCCCACTCCACAAAAGGGGAGCCACCACTGATCCTGGGAACTATCGACCTATTAGCCTGACGAGCCTGGTCTGCAAGGCCATGGAACGTATCATCATGGAACTCATAAACAAAGACATTGGTAACCTCCAAACTCTGGATCCCACCCAGTTTGGGTTTGTGAAAGGCAGATCATGCCTCCTGAACCTGATCGACTTCTTTGAGGCAGTCACCAAAGCCGTAGATGAGGGTAAGGTGGTTCATACAGCCTATCTTGACCTCATCAAGGCTTTCAACACCATCCCCCATTCTGGAATTATAGCTAAACTCACTAAACTAGGTATAAATCCCTACGTCACAAGATAGGTTGCCAACTGGCTCACTGACAGAACCACACTGTAAAAGTTGCAGACTCCAAATCTGACCTCAAAGCAGTGACAAGTGGAGTACCACAGGGTTCCATCCTGGGACCTCTCCTGTTTGGTATCTACTTCTCTGAAGTACAGGCTAACGCAGAAGCCCTCTGGCTAATGACGTTCGCAGATGACTGCAAACTAGGAGCCATAGTCAAGTCCCCAAATGATGTGGACATCCTACAGAAGGGCCTCACTGAGACAGATGCCTGGTGTCAGAGCCATGGCCTCAAGCTCAATGCCAAAAAGTGCAGTGTCATCCCCTTTTGGTAAAAACTCTGTACCCATGAACTACCACATAGGCAGCAATCTAAACATCGAATGCGTGATAAGAGACCTTGGGACCCAGGTGGACAGTAGTCTCTCCTTTGATAGTCACATCACCACAGTAGTCAGAAATTCCTTCTACGTAGCAAACCTCATCATAAAAGGGTTCTCATCCAGGAAAAAAGAGGTCATTGTTCCCCTCTACTCGACACTCATTAGACACATTATAGAGTACAGTGCCCCTTTTGGAATGTA